>NW_006797064.1:93905-136350 GCF_000442215.2 Lipotes vexillifer | reverse complement strand
CAGCAGGAAGTTTGCTCTGCCAATTTGAATACAAACTCTTCCATTTCTTTGTCAGGTATAGCCAAGGCCCATTTCATGGCAATGAGAATGACTGGTTTTTCCCACGTGTTGATTGTTCTTTGGATTTGACAGCATGGTTTCTCTTTATTTCACAAGCCCACACCCACTGCGGGAATTCTGTAGCTCTCGGGGCTGGTGATCGTTCTTGTGTATGACACCACTCTCAGAAAAGGGAGCCAGATGCTCGAAGAAGCCATCTGGCCATGAGGCACTTTTTTTAGAAACCAGCAACATTTATTAAGATTCCCTGGTACAGGAGACTACCTTTTCCCTCTCGGCATACCAACACCAGGCCTTCCTGCGTGGGGGCCAACACGACATCCACACGGAAAACAGAAAATTCAGTTGCTCCTGAGAACATTTGGGCTCATGCAGGAAGATGTCAGGCTGAGCTCTTCACGTGTCCCAGGTGCCTGGGTACCTGTGGCTGTCGTTCAACCTATTGACTGGAACAAAGATTGAAAGGGAGCGAGTGTGAATTTGGTACCAGCTCCTTCCTTTTGTTCACCCTTGCCTCTTTAGTTTCTGTTTTTGTTTTCAGTGATTTCTGAGCGCAGGGGACCAGCATGCTTTTGCAAGTTTTGGAAACTCAAAAAGCTGTCTTCTGGGGTCAGGCAGTCATGTTAATATTTGAAATAGGTCTGGGTGTAAAAAATTGGGAATGCTGGGGCCTGTTGGGAATGTGTAAGGGAGTGAACTATCTACGTTTGCTCTTGTTTTTAAAACACTCCATTGACCAAAGCAAGCAGGACCAGCTACATAACTTGTGGGGTTCAGTGAACAATGAAAATGTAGAGCCCTGTTTTCAAAAATCATTAAGCATTTAAAGATGGCAAGAGCAGAGCGTTAAACCCAGGGTGCAGTCCTCCTGTGCATACTTTGGGCTTTTCTAAAATGTCATATAAACAGAAGGAGGCTATAGGATAAGGCTTTAGTGTCTGGCTTCTTTCACTTAGCATAATGCTTTTGACATTCATCCACATTGTTGCATGTGTCAGTGGTTCTCCCCTTTTATCCCTGAAGCACACTCAGTTTTATGGATGTGTCACCATTTGTTCATCTACCTGTTGAATGATATTTGGCCTGATTCTGGTTGTTGGTGACTGTGAATAAAGCCACTGTAATCATTCCCATTCAGGTCTTTGTGTGGACATATGTTTTCACTTCCCTTAAGGAGATGCCTAGGAGGGGAACGGTTGGGTCCTATGGTAAGTGCGTGTTTAACTTTGTGGGAACCATTCTGCATTCCCACAAGTAACGTGCGAGAGTCCCACTTGTTCTGTATTTTTATCAGTACTTGTTATTGTCATTCTCTTTAACTTGAGCAATGCCAGTAGGTGTGTAGGAATTTTTAATTTGGATTTACCTGATGGCTAATGATTTTGAGCAACTTTCTATATGCACATTGGCTGTTTATATCTTCTCTTTTGAGGTGTCCATTCAAAATGTTTGCCCATTAAAAAAAATGAGTTGTCTCCTCATTATTGATTATAAGAGTTACCTATATATTCTTTTTTTTTTTTTTTTGCCGTACGCAGGCCTCTCACCGCTGTGGCCTCTCCCGTTGCGGAGCACAGGCTCCGGACGCACAGGCTCAGTGGCCATGGCTCCCGGGCCCAGCCGCTCCGCGGCATGTGGGATCTTCCCAGACCGGGGCACGAACCCGCGTCCCCTGCATCTGCAGGCGGACTCTCAACCGCTGCGCCACCAGGGAAGCCCTACCTATATATTCTTGATATGAGCCCTCTGTCCGATGTGTTTTGCAAAAATTTCCCAGTTTGGGGATTTCCTTTGCATTTTCTTCACTATGATGTTGATTTTTATAAAATAAAAAAATAATTGTGCCTTTTGTGTCCTGATTGAGAAATCCTTACCTTATCTAGTTTCCTAAAGATTTTTCTCCTTTGTTCTCTTCTAGAAATTTAATAGTTTTAGCCCTTTCATGTATGATGCATTTTGTGTTAACTTGTGGGTTTGGTGTGAGCGTTTGGTGTGAAGTAAGGGTCAAGATTCTTCTTTTTTTTCTTTATAGAAATATCCAGTTGTTTGCACTCTTTGCGAAGGATGAATTTTCATTTGGCAAATTTCAGAGCGAGGTCTATGTTGATTTGATGCCTGTGCAGTAATATTGTACTTTCTATATACTTCTTTTGATCTCTCCTCTATTTGAGTCATTGGAGAAGTGAGTCTAGGATAGACTCCAGGATTGCTCAACTGGTCACTGTGATTCACCAGTGCCACAGATAAAGGAGAGCTAAATACTTTTATCAAATGCGTGATAAGAGTGCACTTACGCAATCCATTATTGTTTTATATTTTGCCTTGCTTACAAGGAAGGCGTTCTGCCGTTCTCCCACTGCTGGGTGCAGTGACAGCCGGCTAGCGGGTCACCACATCAGTGCCCTCTTCTTCCTGGAAACTCCGTTTCCCAGCCTCCCTTGCGGTTGCTTGTGATCATGTGGCTGAGTTCCAGTCAGTGGGATGTGAGTGGATGTCACATGTGCCATCGGACTGGCCCATGATGACCTCCTGCGACCTTGCCTGCTTGGCTGGGTCTAGATGAGCGTGGCAAGTAGGGAAGCCAAGTCACAGACTGGAGGAAGCCCGAATCACCTGGACAAGAGTGAGGAACGAACCATCGTTGTGTTCAACCACTGAGACTTGGACCTAGTATTACTCCAAGTAATATTCCCATCTAAGGACGTAATTCTTCAGTAAGCGTAGACACGGAATGTGTCACTATCCCTAAAATCCTCTGCTGGACTGACTGTGATGTTCCGTGGGACGACCCGGCTCAGAGATGGTATGCACTAGATTCTGATGACAACCTGGGATCTCAGTTTATCTTTATCAGTGATGTATTCCTTGTTGCTCACAGAGTTTCCTTAGAAGGAAAGGACCTCAGGGCACAGCCATCTCTTATTTAGCCCTCTGTGTCTGTGGATAAACAATCCCGAGAATTCTTTAGTTACCAGCCTTCTGATTTGATAAATGGACACAGTTTTTGTGTTGTTTGTAGTGGACACAATAACGTACCCCCATCTGCCCAAGATGTCTATGCCCTAAATCCCAAGACCCATGAATATGGAACTTTGCAGATGTGATTAAGTTCAGGATTTCGAGATGCGGAGGATTATCGTGCAGTATCTGGCTGGGCCTAATGTAATTACAAGGCAGGGGCAGGGGATCAGAGTTAGTGAAGGAGATGTGACAGTGGAAGCAGAGATCAGGTTCTCCAGTGCTGGGCTTGAAGGCGGTGGTAGGGGCCCTGATACAACTCATGCAGATGGTCTCAAAAGCCGGACAAGACACGGGAATGGATTCTCAGGGCCTCCAGAAGGTACCAGCCTTGCTGACACCTTGATTTTAGGACTTATAACCTCCAGAACTGTAAGATAAGGAATTTGTGTTGCTTTAGGCTCCTCCACTTGTGGTAATTTGCTACAGAAGTAATAGGAAGCTCATACAGTACCATCTGGGATTTGTATTGTTATTTCAAAGTATTTGAAAAATTGTTAATTTTCCGCCTAGCCTCTGTCTGCAGCTACTGAAACAGGGGAAAGAAACAGATAGTAACTCTTAATGTCCCAGGATAAGCCATCATGGGGGCTGACAGCATTGTAGATGAAGATTAACAAAGAAATTGTAGGTCAAGTTAAAACCACAGTTCCAATGGGCTATATAAGGTGTTTATGAGGAATGATGCTGCAGAATCTTGGCCTTTAATAGAAAATTCCATCTTATTCTCTGTCTACTAAAAAAAATGCACAACCTAAAAGTTGAGGGTTGTGTTTTGTTCGGCAGACATTCTTAGGACGTCAACCTGGGAGACAGCATCTCAGATAACGCTGAGAAAACTGTTCCAAAGAGGCAAGCGGGGAGGGAAGCCAGGCTATATAGGGAGTAGTTTTCAACAAAAGACCAGGTAGTCAAAACATCCAAAGATTACTGTTAATAAAAGAAACAAGATATCTCAAGTTAAGGAATTTAAGTGCTTTTCTATGTATGGGAAGATACAGGAGTCTAGGCTCACTGAAATCATTCCTTCGATATTCACGTTGGCTATCTAGGGCCAGTTTCCTGTGTTCTCTCATCTTGAATCCCCTCAGGGTGCACTGTTGCGGGGGGCGGGGTGGCTGCAGCGCTGACTGCTAGATGGGCTTTGCAGTGGGCAGTCCACTTGTCTCCATTCTGAGTTCCCACAGGGCTCACCGTCAGGAGGCTGTAATGTAACGACTTGACGGCTGCAACATCCTTTGTTTACTGATATGGCAGGCAATATTTTAGTTCTCATGTCATTGGAAATGAAGAGCAGGTAATAACAGGAATAATGTAGGTTCATTGTGGATTTGCTGTTGTTGTTGCCATTTTCTTTGAGGTAAGTGAAAAACTACGAACCCTGTCATCTAAAGTTAGGGATATTAGGAATCTGCCACCTCAGCCCAGCCTACTTTCTTCTTTTTTTCACAGGAGCTAGCATTCCTAAAATATATATTTTTAAATTTTTAGTTTAATATTTATTTTATATTGGAGCGTAGTTGATTTACAATGTTGTATTACTTTCAGGTGTACAGCAAAGTGATTGAGTTATACTATACATATATCCATTCTTTTTCAGATTCTTTTCCCATATAGGTTGCTACAGAATACTGAGTAGAGTTCCCTGTGCTATACAGCAGGTCCTTGTTATTTATCTATTTTATGTATAGTAGTGTGTATATGTTAATCCCAAACTCCTAATTTGTCCCTCCCCACAACCTTTCCCCTCTGGCAACCGTTAAGTGTGTTTCCGAAGTCTGTGAAGTCTGTGTTTCTCTTTTATAAATAAGTTCATTTGTATCATTATTTTTAGATTCCACATATAAGTGATATCATATGATATTTGTCTTTCTCTGTCTGACTGACTTCACTTAGTATGATCATCTCTAGGTCCATCCATGTTGTTGTGAATGGCATTATTTCATTCTTTTTTATGGTTCAGTAATATTCTATTGTGTATATGTACCACATCTTTTTTATCCATTCCTCTGTCAATGGACATTTAGGTTGCTTCCATGTCTTGGCTATTGTAAATAGTGCTGCAGTGAACATTGGGGTGCATGTACCTTTCCAAATTACCGTTTTCTCCGGGTATATGCCCAGGAGTGAGATTGCAGGATCATGTGCTAGTTCTATTTTTAGTTTTTTAAGGAACCGCCATACATTCTCCATAATGGTTATAGCAATTTACATTCCCACCAACAGTGTAGGAGGGTTTGCTTTTCTCCACACACTCTCTAGCGTTTATTGTTTGTAGACTTTTTGATGATGGCCATTCTGACTCATGTGAGGTGATAGCTCACTGTGGTTTTGGTTTGCGTTTTTCTAATATTAGCGATGTTGAACATCTTCACATGTGCTTTTTGGCCATCTGTATGTCTTCTCTGGAGAAATATCTATTTAGATATTCCCATTTTCTGATTGGGTTGTTTATTTTTATGATATTGAGCTGCATGAGTTGTTTGTATGTTTTGGAGACTAATCCCTTGTTCATCACTTTGTTTGCGAATATTTTCTCCCATTCTGTGGGTTGTCTTTTTGTTCTGTTTATAGTTTGCTTTGCTGTGCAAAAGCTTTTAGGTTTAATTAGATCCCATTTGTTTTGTTATTTTTGTTTTTATTTTCATTACTCTAGGAGGTGGATCCAAAAAGATATTGCTGCGATTTATGTCAGAGTGTTCTGCCTATGTTTTCCTCTAAGAGTTTTATAGTATCCGGTCTTACATTTAGGTCTTAATCCATTTTGAGTTTATTTTTGTGTATGGTGTTAGAGAATGTTTTAACTTCATTCTTTTACAAGTAGTTGTCCAGTTTTCCCAGCACCATTTATTGAAGAGACTGTCTTTTCTCCATTGTATATTCTTATCTCCTTTGTTGTAGATTAATTGACCAGAGGTTCATGGGTTTATTTCTGGACTTTCTATCCTGTTCCATTGATCTATATTTCTGTTTTTGTGCCAGTACCATACTGTTTTGACGACGGTAGCTTTGTAGTACAGTCTGAAGTTGGGGAGCCTGATTCCTCTAGCTCCATTTTTCTTTCTCAGGGTCCTAAAATATTTTTGAGTATTTTCTTTTTAAAAAAATTTATTTAATTAAGTTATTTATTTTTTGGCTGCGTTGGGTCTTTGTTGCTGTGCGCAGGCTTTCTCTAGCTGTGGCGAGTGGGGGCTACTCTTCGTTGCGGTGCACAGGCTTCTCATTGCAGTGGCTTCTCTTTGTTGTGGAGCGTGGGCTCTAGGCACGTGAGCTTCAGTAGTTGTGGCTCGTGAGCTCTAGAGCGCAGGCTCAGTAGTTGTAGCACACAGGCTTAGTTGCTCCGTGGCATGTGGGATCTTCCCGGACCAGGGATCAAACCCGTGTCCCCTGCATTGGCAGGCGGATTCTTAACCACTGCACCACCAGGGAAGTCCTTTTGAGTATTTTCTATTTGGGAAGAAAACAGTTCAGTCTTGCAAACCAAAGCACGGTAAATGGGTTCTGGTACCAATTCTAATGTGTGTATGGGGTGACCCACACGAACACCAAACAATTCTGGGACACCAGCTGGGTGTCCTCCAATTCAACTCAATTCTGACACTATCTACCTGGAGACAGCATCAGATTCCACACGTTAAGGGTTCAGTCCTACAAGACTGCTTTCCCTCCCCTGTCCCTTCAGATGCTGAATTGCAAGTCCAGGTACTTCTGACTGACTGGCTATAAATTAAAGCTTCTCACAACCTCCTTCTTGGGTCCAATTAATTTGCTAGAGTGGCTCACAGAACTCAGAGAAACATTTCGCTTACCGGATTACTGGTTTGATAGAAAAGGATATGAATCAGGAACAGCTAGGTGGAAGAGGTGCATAGGGCAGGGTATGGACACGGGGCGTCCATGTCCTCTCCAGCCAGCGGCACTATCCCCAGTCGTGATGTGTTCACCAACGCAGGCACTCTCTGAACCTTGTCCTTCTTGGTTTTAATGGGGGTTTCATTACACAAGTGTGATTGATTAAATCATTGACCATCGGTGATTGATTCAACCAACCTTCAGCCCTTCTCCCCTCCCTGGAGCCCTGGGGTGAGACTGGAAGTTCCAGCTCTCTCCCTAATCACTCCAGGCAACCAGCCCCCATCCTTAGGTGAGTTCCAAAAGTCATTTCATTAACATAACAAAAGCCACCTTTCCTGCTCTCAGCTCTTAGGAAATTCCAAGGGTTTCGGGAGCTGTGAGCCAGGAACTGCAGACAAAGACCATATATATGAGAAAGATGACCAAAATATATTTCTTATAAATCACGGTATCACACATGATCATTTTTCTTTCTTTCTTTTTTTTTTTAAATCATGTGGAATTATTCTTCCAAACCTATATGAAGGAGAAATCATTTGCGTTAGAGGGACCTCACCTTTGTTATGGGGACAACCCTTGCTCCTGTGTTTCCTTACCTTTCCTGGCAAGAAAATGCTCTGCAAACACTGTTCCCATCTGATGAAGATCAGTCACTTTTCAGCAAGTGATAAATCATTTCCAATGAATGTAATCACCCGTTGAGGCTTTTTTTTTTCACACCATTTCACATTTTTTATTGGATTTTGTACATCACTATAGAAATACAAGAATGAAATCTTCCATATTTTCTCCTAACACCAAACGTGCAGATAAGCAGAGTCCTGTGCCCACAGCATCAGCATCTGTTACCGAGGAGGGCTATTTCTAACGGGGAAAAATCAAGCTGTATAAAACGGCTGTCTTACAGAGAAGGACAAAATTCCCCAGGGCCTTCCCTCTACTTGTCCGTTGGTGATATGTGTACCTGAACTCTCAGAGAAATTCAATTAAATTCCCTGGATTTGGGGATATAATACATCTCAAAGTGAGCCTCATAAGACTGCATGGAAATAAATAACATCAAGGATCATCATTAAACATTTTCTGAGTGACCGTGGACTGTGCATGCTATCCTGCCGAGTTTATGATGTCTCATCTCCTCCAGGGCAGAATATCCACTTATTTCACCTCCTGGAAGACAGTATTATACCTTCGTAGCAGTCAGCGCAGACTTCTCCTTGGTGTAGGAGGCCCAGTGCCTAGGGCCTGTGAAAATGTTTTACTTTCTTTTAAAATCAGGAGAAAGGGAATGATGATAATCCAGCACAGGTTAGATTCATCTTTATACAAGGGATTGTAAAAACATGAAGATCACTATATTCAAATTAACATAAATATATACATTTATATAGAATTACACATAGTAATTTATACATTAAAATATGAATAAATACAAAATTTAGATATAAATATATGTATTTTATGATATATATTTACAATCATTATACACTATATTACTTATATTAATACTTGTAAATATTATGTATTTGTAATTATATACAATATATACTATATTTGATATTTACATATACATAATATGTGATATATGATATATAATGTGATTTATATAAATATACACACTTTTTAAACATTTATTTATCTATTTATTTATTTTATTTTTGGCTACGTCGCATCTTTGTTGTGGCATGTGGGATCTTTCATCGCGGCATGCAGGCTTCTCTCTCGGTATGGCATGCAGGCTCCAGAGTGCATGGGCTCTGTAGTTGCAACACATGGGCTCTCTAGTTGTAGCTTGCATGCTCAGTAGTTGCAGCACGTGTGCTTAGTTGTCCTGTTGCACGTGGGATCTTAGTTCCCTGATCAGGGATTGAACCCTCATCCAGTTGAAAGGCAGATTCTCAACCACTGGACCACCAGGGAAGTCCCCTAAATATATATAATTTTTATTATATAATTAATTATATAAATAATCACCTAAAACAAACACTTATATAAAGAATGATCTAAAATAAAAATAATTAATTATATAAAGGATGATCTAAAATCTACCATATACTGACTCAAAGTAAATATCAACAATTTTTTTTTTTAAATATCAACACATTTTAAGAGGTTAAAATCTCACAGAGATATTCCTTGATAACAAAGGAAGTATGTTAGATGTTAGTAACATAAAGATTACTGGAAAATGCTCAAGTGTTTAGAAATTAAGTAGAGTATTTTAAGCAGTCTATAACTAAAAGAAAAATTACACTGGAAATTAGAAAATATTTGGAGCTGAATGGCAGTGAAAACATGGCATATCAAAATTTATGGGATCCAGGGCTTCCCTGGTGGCGCAGTGGTTGAGAGTCTGCCTGCCGATGCAGGGGACACGGGTTCGTGCCCCAGTCCGGGAAGATCCCACATGCCGCGGAGCGGCTGGGCCCGTGAGCCATGGCCTCTGAGCCTGCGCGTCCGGAGCCTGTGCTCCGCAACGGGAGAGGCCACAACAGTGAGAGGCCCGCGTACCGCAAAAAAAAAAAAAAATTTATGGGATCCAGTTAAAATTATGAATAGAAAAAGTGTTTACAGTTAAGTGTGCATGTGAGAAAAGATGAAATGCCAAAAGTCAAGGATCTAAACACCATCTCCAGGAGTTAAGAACATCAGATTAAATCAAAGTGGAAAAAAATAATAAAGATAAGAGCAGAAATTAATAAAGTGTAAAATAGATGTAGACCAGAGAAAAATCAAGAAAACCAAGATTCAAAAACAAAGCTTGGGGCTTCCCTGGTGGCAGGCACAGTGGTTAAGAATCTGCCTACCAATGCAGGAGACACGGGTTTGAGCCCTGGTCCAGGAAGATCCCGCATGCCACGGAGCAACTAAGCCCATGCGCCACAACTACTGAGCCTGCGCTCTAGACCCCACGAGCCACAACTGCTGAGCCCACGTGCCACAACTACTGAAGCCCGTGCGCCTAGAGCCTGTGCTGCACAAGAGAAGCCACTGCAATGAGAAGCCTGCGCACCGCAACGAAGAGTAGCCCCCGCTTGCTGCAACTAGAGAAAGCCCACATGCAGCAACGAAGACCTAACACAGCCAAAAATAAATAAATAAAATAATAATAAATTTATTTTTAAAAAACCCAACAACAAAGCTTGCTCTTTGAAAGTACCAAGAAAAATGTAAAATCCCTGGGAAAACTACTCATGAAAAAGGAAAGGAGATGCAAGAAACAAGTATCAGGAATGGAAGAAAGGATGAAATTCCACACTTTCCAGGCATTAAGAAGAAATAAGCGGAAATAATAACATGCTTTTTGCCAATATATTTAAATATTCAGAGGAAAAGAATGAATTTCAAAGAAAACACAGAAAGAAATACGAAATTCGAATTGTACTACGTGTTTTAAAGAAGTTAAACCCATAACTAAAATCCTTCCCTCAAAGAAAACTCTAGGCCCAGATAACTGCTCTGGTGGATTCTTCTGAACATTCAGAGAAACGATGCCAGTCATACATAAGCTCGAGGAGTTTGCCTTTTGTGTGGTGAATGACTTCACAAACATGTATCTCTTCGGTGGTGGTTGAATACCGACCCCCACCCCCGAAATTCATGTCCACCTGGAACCTCAGAATGTGACCTTATTTGCACACAGAGTCTTTGCAGATGTAATTAAGGTGTTAAGGTCAGGATTGAGGTGAGATCTTACAGGATGCGGGTGGGCCCTTACAGCCGATGACCGTGTCCTTGTAAGAGACAGCAAAGGACAGGCAGATCCAGAAGAGAAGGCCATGTGAAGACAGATGCGTATGAGTGAGTAGACAGGCTTGCCTAAGGCTTGAGAGGAAAGGCCTGGTCCTTTCTGAATTCATCAGTTCTCCCTTCATCCAGGTCCCTTCGTAAGAGGATCAGGGACCAACACGGAGGAGCCCTAGGGCACACTGAGTCAGGGGATAAAACCTTTCTTCTCTCTTGCTGTTATCTTTCCCTTAGCATTGCTGCAAATGGACCTCTGCCTGTCCTCAGGAGTCCCAGTGAGAGGGACAACCACACCCATAGTTACCTCCCATAGGAGTTTCTCTGACCTGTTGAATATCAGTCACAGTTGTAGAAGCCACTGCCCCTTAACAGTTTCACGTGTGAAAAAATGAACAGAAGCTGCTTTTTTATTTTTCCAGACAAGAATCATCACCCATCTTTCACGGAATGGTCTGCAAAAGAAATAACCCCACAATTGGAAGTTTTCCCCCGAATGCGCTTTCTAATGTACAGTAATTCCTATGAGAAGCGTCTTGTTGGAAGAAAGCTCCGGATCTCTACATGTTCAAGGTGGAATTTCGGTATCACCACTTCCCCCTCCACACACAGGCCGTGGGCTGGGTTCACGGATGGCCTCTTGGCATTGATGTAGGACTGTGCTCGTAACTGCTCCGTCGTGTTCCGTCCATGAGAAAGAGCCTGCCAGTGAACAGATCAGCATGCCAGGATGTGCCCGTTGCAAGCCTGAGAAGATGGGGCATTCAGCAAGGTCTCTCCCGCAGGACGGGCTGTGAAGATGGCAAAGGGCAGGGTCTCCCCCTGTTGTATGCTCTGCAGATGGCCAGACTGAGTGCCTCTCCCCTTCTCTTTATCCCTCTCTCCCTCCCTCTCATTCTTCTCTTACGCAGCAGTCAGCAAATCTGAAAGCGCTTATTGCATATCTCAAAGAGAAGATATACTAGTAGCAGATGCTAGTATGGATCCTCCAAATAATCCTATAACCTCAGGCTCTCTCTAAAATCCCTTGACGGGCAGCTTCTGCTTGCTTGGAAACTCTTGAGGTGCATTTTGTGACACCTGGGCCCTATGAGTTGTTGATCTCATCTCCAGGAATTTAAACCTGTGGTTCTCCCTCTTTAGCACAAGGATCCCCAAGGCCACTTGTTAAACATGCATAGTCTCTGGTCCCAGCCCAGCATCTGGATTCAGCAGGTCTGGGATGGCATCCAGGAATCCACAGGCATAACAAGCTCCCTGAGTGATCCTGTGGCCGGTGTTCCCTCCTCCTTAGGCCATTGAGACACATAGTCCTAAACAGTTTTGATTATTGGCTAGTTTGTCCAGGTGACCTGGGATGCCCTCTTTAGGTGGAGAGGAGGCAATCCATTTCCATCAGTAAAAATGAAGAAAACGGATTTGTTAGGCAAAGAAAAGCAGTAGCGTGCTGTTATAAAGCTCTGTGTTCATTTGTGTTGGACTCCCAGGTTCAATTTGTATCACGTAGGTAGAACCACCCTGGGTGGTCCAATTCCAGATAACTTAGAGACAGAGGAGGAATTAAAAATGAGGACGTGTCCCAAATTTGTCATTTCCTGAATGTTGCATATTTTGTCCTCGGGCTACCCAAACCCTATTTTTTTAAACACCCAAACTTGGCCTCAACCGCTCTGAAGTCTGCCCCAACATGTCCTGCAGTCTTCCTCAAAATAAGTAAGGAGACAGACGGCATCCAAGGGGCTGTACCGCATAACGAGGCACTTGTTCATAGCTCTCACGGGTTGCTTTGGGGACATGGGCTGGAGTCTTGGAAATGTGTTGAGAGCCGTAAGTGCATCTCTTCCTTTTTTGTTCCTTGAGGCCCTGGTGTAGGGTCAGCAGTTATGGTCTGTGTGCCAGAGCCTGGGCCAGTTTTCTGCTTCACTGCTATTTAAGAAAACGTAACCCTGCTTGGTAATGAAACTACACAGTCTTTCAGAACCTAGTTTCAAAGTTGTGCTGTTAGGTGAGCGTCTTAGGGGATTCACAGAGAGCAAAAAGTGTCTGGTGGCAGGGAATACGAAGGAAATTGAGGGAAACAAGAATGATGCCACTTGGAAATGTAGGTCCATGGTGAGGAGATTGCTCACTGAAGTGCTGGAAAGTGTGTGTCCTGCAGCACCAAGGCAGTGGCTCCTGCTTTAGCTGGCTGAGGGGACAGTCCCCCCAACTTTGGGAGTTAGGAGGGGCAGCAAATGAACCAGCTAAGCAAGCAGAGCCAGAGTGCAAGCCAGGGCATCCTGACCCAGTTATCTTAACCAGCGTGCACCTCGCTCCTCTCTGTGGTGGAGAGACATCGTGAGTGTTTCAGGGAATTTTTACACCAAACCTGTCAACACTTTTATAGCTTAGAGCCACCTAGGGTGCTCCAGTTCCAGATAATTCAGGGTGAGGTGGAAGAAAGCCTTGCAGTCGTTTGTAGTGTTTGATTAAGCTGTGATCCACACACCAAAGCGGGGTGAGACAAGGCTCCATCTGAATGCTTTCTCACTTCAGAAGATGGCACATTAAATGCAATTATGGGCCATTATCGAGTCATTAATACGAGGTTTGCCAAGTTTCTAATAATATGGAGCAGTACTCTTGGTAGTAAGTCAGAGAGAAAGGATACAACATTTTCTATGACAAGCAGCACAAACCTGTCCATGGGGAAAAGGTCTAGAATAAAATATTTAAAAAGGTCAGTAGCAATTAAGTTTAGGTGATTGAGCTCTGGTGTCATTTTCTTTTTTGTTTCCCCCAGATTTTCTTTAATAAAGAAACACTTTGAAAATTTTGTTTTTTTGTGGAAATTATTTTGATACTCTTTTCACACTTTCCAAATACTTTAAACACTCATAAAATTGACTGCATTTCATCCTGAATTTCAAGCGAGGTGCCTACCTCCCTCTGGATAATGAACTAACATACTATCCCCATCCCCTCAAAAAGATAGAAAAAATATCAGTCACAGTAGGCAAGCGATTGGGCACCTCTGTTCTCAAATAATTTTTTTTTGTAATATATTCACTGCAAATGGATTAGCAACCTAACATATATATGCTTGAAAAAAAAAAAGCACAATTTTATGGTACCACTTTATCAAGAAGTGAAATTCAGATTCTCATTGCTCTATCCACAGACTTACCTCCCTCCGGTGACCCCACTACTCCAGGAGTGGTCTGAGGGGGCAGCCTCGGGAGCTCACCAGCACTGCAGACACTCAGGCCCTGCCCAGATCTGCAGATTCAGAGTCTGCATGTTAGGGGTGCACTGAGGGGATCAGTGTGTCTGTTAAAATGCAGCATGATTCCAGTGAGCTGTCGGCATGGTAGAACATGGTATGTCAGCAGAGGCTTCCAGAACAAAAATGGTGGTAATGTCGTTGGGGCCACGTGAACTTGGTGTTTATGTCTAGGAAATGACTCCTGGTCATGTGTCCAGAATGCACTGGGTTATTGTATGTTATCTGGAGAGTCGCGCACCTGCCGTCCTTTATACTTAGATGTTTGCTTTTCACCTTGGCCTTTGGGAAGGGTCAGTCCAGTTTTCTTATATCAGTGGTTCTTAATCAGGTGAAAGGCATGAGTGAGGGATGCAGATGTGTTCCCAGTCTCTCTCCTCCCCCTTCTTTCCTGCCCTAGGGGACACTGGGCAATGTCTGGAGACATTTTTGGCTGTTGTACCTGGGGGAAGCTCTTGGCATCTAGGGGGTAGAGGCCAGGGGTGCTGTTCAGAGCCCTACCGTGCACAGGATAGGCCCCTCCTCACACCAGCAACAGTACGAGGATTATTTGGCTTTTCCAGAAGTTTTCAGTAAATACCCCGTATAATCTTTTCTATTCTGTTTCTCTGCACTGTCTCCAGTCAAAAGGTAGATGTTGGCTCCACCACTGTCCAGATTCATTTGTTCACTTACTAACCACTTGAAGCCGAGTGTTCTGCCTGTATCTCCCCCTCCTAACTTTGTATCCCAGAGGTGCAGTGCCCTTTCCACCACATTCTTTTAGGGCCCATGAGGTGCACAGGAATGGACCGTTAGTGGATCATTAGACGCTGACCTCCGTCACTTGTTTAGGGTAGTGCTTGCCAGGCAGTCTCCACTGTAGTTAACTCTTTGCTTTTGCTTTCCATACTCTGTTCTTTGGAGTTGAGCCACTCTGTCCAGTGTGACCATTAATTTTAAATGCTTCTTTCGGCTGCAAATGCAGCCCTGAGTTAGCACCTATAAATTATAATTCTGGTTCAGTGTCCTTGGAGCTCATAGTCACCACTTTAACGATGAAATAGAGTTCATAGAAGAAAAGAGGCATTAAAATAGCAAAAGAGCATTTTCTTTAGTAGTTATACTGTCGAGATTTGATTTGACCTGGAATGAAATTCTTATATGTGTTCAGTAAGGTATGACTCAATAGGGGAAAATGTGGGTTTTTGTCTCTGTGTAACATTAAGGCAGCTCTCCATAATATAGCGTTTAATCCGTACTATAAGGCATTGCTCCCATTTTGCAGATAAGGAAACTGAGGCTTGCAGAAGTTAAGTAATTTGTATCACACAGATGCTGAGCCACAGAAGTGGGCTTTATAAATAGGCTGCTCGGCTCCAATCCTTCCTTCCTTCCATTATATCTTGCACCCTTCATGGAAGAAAGAAGGGTAAATAGAATAGGATGCTTTAAAATAATCCTTCATTAACCTCAAACACATTGAACGTCTCAGCTAATAATTGACATTCCAGGCAAAGCAGCTTCCATGTGGCTTCTCCATTCCTGCCCTCCAGCCTGTGCACTTGCTGGTTCCCCTGTGTTTGGAATGTGCTTTCATTTCTTTGCAAACCCAGGTTCTTTCTCGTTATACTGCACACCTGTAACTTACATAACACTGTACATCGACTATACTTCAATTGAAGAAAACACAGGTTCTTTCTCTCCTGCAAAACAGCGCCTAAGACACCTACTTTTTTTTTTTTTTTTTTTTTTTTTGCGGTACGTGGCCCTCTCCCTGCTGTGGCCTCTCCCGTTGCGGAGCACAGGCTCCGGACGCGCAGGCTCAGCGGCCATGGCTCATGGGCCCAGCCGCTCCGCGGCATGTGGGATCTTCCCGGACCGGGGCACGAACCCGCGTCCCCTGCATCGGCAGGCGGACTCTCAACTGCTGCGCCACCAGGGAAGCCCTAGGGGGTTGCTTTGTGCAAAGCAGTCTGTTAAGCTCTGTGGAGAATGTAGAGCTGAATAAGGCACAGTCTTCACCCTCAAGGAGGAAAACGGGCATACAAGCAATAGATTACAGATACTAAAACGTACGTAAAAGCGTGCAAAGGCAGGGAGGATCGCGGCTGGCTTCTTGAAAAAAGAGGAGTCTGAGGTCACCTGTGGAAGCTGAGAAGGATTTGCCAGTTTGGAGAGGGCCCAAGGCAATATGGCAAGGCCAGCATAGAAAGAACGTGGTGGCAGGCAGAGGTGAAAATGATGGCGTGGTAATTGGAAGACAAATAATGATCAGAGGTCTTGGAGACCAAGGGGTGTGTGTACGTCAGGGGAGGCTTCCAGAACAAAAATGGTGGTAATGTAGTTGGGGCCACGTGAAGAAAGGCTTAGAATTCCGCGTCAACAAATGCAGTTTTATTCTGCAGGCAATGGGGGTCCATTGTTGATTCCCGAGAAGGAGTTTGAAGTGCATTTTCGAAGATCTCCTTGGCAGTGATGCGACGGATGCTAGTGCATGGGGAAGAGGTGGATATCTGTGGGGGGTCTTATGTCACTCATTTGCCCTTTTCCTCCATTTGTGATGAAGCTGCTGAGGGCTGGCATTGTGATTCCTCTGTCTTTCCTGGCAGCACCCCTGCCCCTTCTGTCATCCACAGGGCATTTCCCATTGCCCTGCAGAGAACAGATGCTCTGTGCCTGCTGTAAGTCTGACAGTTGTCTGAGGCTAGAACCACAACTCATTGTGCAGGCAACTTAAAAGCATTCCACGAAAGGGATGAACCACTCAAAAGTGTTACAGCTCAGGTTTACCAGGTAGCTTCTCGGCTTGTATGCTGAGAACTATATCATGATGATGGCCCCGCTCCCTCTCCAAAATGCTTATCTTCTAGCAAGGGGCCGACAGTGCTGATTTCTGGAGTAGGATGCCGTCACGTACGCCACACCTTGTTCCACCCAAGGTGCACCCGGAACAGCTTTTGAAACTTCAGTTATTGTATCTATGAAAAGGCTTCATCTCAGCCTGACCTTCTAGCACCTACCTGACAGAGAGCGAGGGAGAAATCATCCCCCTCTACAGACCTGGCTGATTGCATCTCTGCACCACAGAAACTGCTATTTAAGAGGTAACGGCTCAGTCACTTAGAAGCAGAGCGAGAGTACTGCTTTTGTGTAGAAGTTACCGCAGCCATGGGAGTCAGAGTTCTTCCCTCACTTTCCAGCCTCTCCTAAAACCTGCTCTAACACATTGTCCTAGAAAAATACTGAGCTGGGAAATGGTACCTTTTGCTTGCTAAGAATGTCATTGTCTTTGGTCAGTGTGAGTGCAGCCCCAAAATGAGATGCAAAGAGCATTGCTTTTAAGAAATAATATTGCAGAAAGAATAAAAATGATCAAAATGGAGTTCTCATCCAGCCAAACCCTAAATAACCCTTCCCTGCTCCCCTTGCTTATGTGGGAAGAAATGAAACTGACTGGTCCTGGGAATGCATTTCTTGGAGGCCCTGGTGCCCAAGCCAGGTGTGGTCGAGTGCCATGCTTGTTTCTTACTGCCTTTGGCCCTGGTGTGGAAAAACAAGGTGCGAAAACCAATCATTTGCTGCTGTTTCCGTGTACCAGAGTTTTTGCAGAGCTTCTGCATCTCATCAACTGAGGCTGTTTCCAAAGAAGACGAAACAGGTCATACAGCATGCTTGGCTGAGCACAAGGCCACACGCCCTAGGAGCAGTCAGTGAGTCACCGTATTACACTGGACACAGTGACAGCTGGGAAGTGTCAGATTTCTGGTGTGGGGAAGCCACTGGAGAAATCCAAAGGTCCATCTCTCTATTCCAGGAGAGATGTGCTCAACACTGCCACAGTGAATGGAGTTGAATTGGGATACCTTCTTACCTCACCGGTCCCGTGCAGGCAGAGATGTCATCTGTATGGTCAAGAATTTACAGGTTCCTGGAAGCTCAGGACTAGAGAGGGCCTTAGAATTTGTCTTGCCCGAGATGTTCGTTGTTCTTATGAGTAAAAGGAGCCCAAGAGAAGCTGAGCGTTAGACAAGATCATGGCGTGTAGTCCCTCAAAGGCTAGTGGCCTCCTGGCTGCCTGGTTTTGCATTACACTATGCTTCAGAAGGACATTCTGCAGTGAGTGTTTCTGGGTTTAGCTACCTTCATTTTCAGGAAAGTCTTGGTCTGAAATGCTTCATATGGTGTCTCCAGCTTACCTGCTTTTGTATCCACGTTGGAGACGAGTAGCACAAAGTATCATAAACCGTCCTTTGGAACCTCCCAAGTAACAATGCAAGGATCTCAAAGCAACAGTTAACCCCCAATTTATCCCTTTTCCAAGGAGTTTTTCCAAGCAAAGCTCAGGGTGCTGCCCATGGCAGTGCAGTTCATTCCTGGCTGCTGTTCCGGTCATTCTGAGTGGTTTCCTGTTTTCCTGGTTGAGATGTATGCGCGCTTCTGCAGGGGCCTATGTGTGACTCTTGGAGAAGGAAAAAGGAGGGACGCTTCCCCTTCCTTCTCTGCCCTTGACTCTGTGGACCTGAGCTAATTTGCATATGCCTGATTTAGCTTTTACTGCCACCTGCTGGAGCCCCCCCGAGACACACCTCCCACACACCTCTGCCCTTACACAGAGCTGTTCCTCAATGGGTTTCTTTCCCCCTCTGCCATTCTGTCTTCTCACCTGGCGGTCAGAAGGTACGGAGGCAGGTGGCAGCATACACACCATCAGGCCCCAGCATCCTCACCAAGCCTCCCACTTCCGTAGTCCTCAATGCCTCCCAATCTCAGCCACGTACCCCAGTATCTTTTAAAAATACTTGTCATGTCTAAGACTCTTTCTGACTCATGAGTTCGCTTCGGAGTGGAGACTTCTGTCCTTTGTGGCTTTTGATTTAGAAACTAACGTTCTTGGAGATCCACAAAGCAGTACCAGTGTTTATCACCCCGTGGCCATAGAGGGTCAGGACTGTTGGGAAGACATGCCGTGCTTCCAGGAAAGAAGAGTGCTGTCTTGTTTGTGTTTTTCCATTGGTGCCATGGGAAGGAGGAGGTGGTTTAGATGTGAAAATACAGTCATCATGGTGGCCATGTTTTGTGGCCACTTCCTCTGAGCAAAACCATAATTTGATAATTCAACATCCAAGATGGTTTTTTTTTTTTTTTTTTTTGCGGTACGCGGGCCTCTCACTGTCGTGGCCTCTCCCGTTGCGGAGCACAGGCTCCGGATGCGCAGGCTCAGCGGCCATGGCTCACGGGCCCGGCTGCTCCGCGGCATGTGGGATCCTCCCGGACCGGGGCACGAACCCGCATCCCCCGCATCGGCAGGCGGACTCTCAACCACTGCGCCACCAGGGAAGCCCCCAAGATGGTTTTTATAGGCCAGGGAAACATGTAAAATCAAATTAACTTTTATTTTGGACAGATTAATATATAGCATATTTGCAGAATGTTTTTGTCTTTTAAAGTATAAAACAGTTAACTGTTCAATGAAGAATATTTAGAAAATAAAGACTAGGAAAAAAAGGAGAATGAAAACCACCAAAATCTTATCATCACCCTGAGATAACCACTAATAACTGTATGTTCATATATTTTGAACATGATATAGGCATACAGATTTATAGAATTGTAAATACTAGTTTGTGCATCAATCACTGTGTCCTCAGCATTTTCCCATGTCATCATATATTCTTCAAAAATATGATAATTAATGGTGATGTATCATTCCACTTTCAGGATGTACCGTTTTAATGAACTGCTGCTCCGTTGGCTGCCATTTAGGTGATTTCTAAATTTAGTCAATGCATCTTAAGAACATTAAAAAGAACACTTAATTTGCTAAATGACTATTTAAGCAAAGCTGGGGACTGTGGTTCTTTTCTTAACTTTTGACATGATTCCATTTTCAGAAGTCACTGATTTACAGCCTGATGCATGATTAACATGGGCGTTGGGCCTTACTGATAGAGTTCTAACTCCAGCATTCTTAGACTGAAGAGATGAGATGAGTAGTATATGATCAACCCCCCAGGTGGCTGTCTTCCTGCTCTCTGTACATCGCCTGCTGTACCAGTGCCTGCTTCACCTACACGCTGCTCATGTGACTGACCTTCCTACATACTTGCCCCTGCCCCAGCCTAGTGATTGTTCTAATCTTTAGATCAGAACACCTTCACCAGGATAGCTTATCAAAGGGGCAGTGAGGGGCGTGCCCCTCTACTAGTTTCCCTGCTAACCAATGAGCCAACCCGGCGTCAATTCCCCCTATAATTGGTTACCCTGGAGTCGTGCCCACCGTCCGTCGCACATGGTGGGGCGTTGCTCCAGGACCTTGCTTCAGACATGTGAAGTCCCCCCATCCATTAAACCACTGATGTCTCTGTTGCTGACTCTGGCCTCTTTCTTCATACTTGAAGCCTGGCAGGTACGGGGCATGCAGGCCTGCAGGGTGCAGCCCAACAAGTAGGTACACAGTCTCCACGGCTGTTGGCTTATCAGCACGTGGTATAGACAGGGAAACCAACTGAGCTGTGGTTCTGTGAACTTGAATCCTCCCAACAAGACCATGTGTACGAAACCTGTATCTGGGCTTGAAAAACCCTGATCATCTAAGTCTGTGAATCCCATTGGGGTGGGTTGCGACACAGTGATTTTGCCTCCCCGCGGCCCTCCCACCCAGGACATTAGGCATTGTCTTGGGACATTTTTGGATGTCCCCACTGGGGAGAGGGTGCTACTGGTGTCTAGTGAGTAGCCTCCAGGGACATTGCTAAAGACGCTATAGTGCGCGGACAGCAGCCCCTACAAAAGAGAATGATCTGACCCAGATGGCAGTCGTAGCAAGGTTGAGACCCTGAGCCTGTAGGTGAAGAGAAGGTCTGAGAAATGGTGCTGTAACCAGGACAGACCTGAACACCTCTGATTTTGATTGAGAAAGATAGTGTGCCTAACTTTCTGATACCTACCTGCAACTCTCCATTTGGTAATTGAAGAAAACAGATTTGTACACTTCTGCAGGGGGCTGCTTTGCGTTTCCCCTTCCTTTTCAGGGACCAAAACTCAACACCTCGGTCATTGTAGATCTAGAACTCTCAGAGCACTCACTTGCAGAGTGGGCATGAAAGCGTTTGTACAAATTGGCTTGCTTGTTGAATGTACGTGTTTCCAGGGCATGCCTTCTCCAGTCACTGGGCTCTACTCTTGATTTTCTTTGCTTTACATCATTTCTTTCCTTGTATCCGGAAAAGAATGCCCTTTCTCTCCACATCAAGTTATATTGTAATTGTCATATGATATAGCAGTGCTTAACTTTCATATATTTGACATTTCTAAACATCATGTATTTTTGCACATTATACATTGACACTCCTAAATTGCCCTTTAGTGTACCACACGCTGTGTATGTCAGCCGAGGAATGGATGTTTCTAGTTGTGACTTAGAGTTACCCTTTGCCGCTGCTAGTTCTTTTGCAGCAGATTGGCTGTCTCGGTATAGAAGTGTGTTTCGGTGTTATTTGCTTTTTCATTATTTTGCTTTCTTCCGCTTTTCTTCTTCAAATAGGAATGGAAAAGGAAAAAGCAAGTTCTACCAGTATGAAGAGAAGTGTAGGCTTCATAAACTTAATACAGTTGTAACCAAAATGAAAGTAATTAGGCATAAACCAGAAGCAGCAAACCTTTAACCCCAGTCAGATGCTCATCACTTCTAGGCTTGTAGGAAATACAATCAATAATGTCTGGACTTTTTTTTTTTTTTTTTGCGGTACACGGGCCTCTCACTGTTGTGGCCTGTCCCGCTGCGGAGCACAGGCTCCGGACGCGCAGGCTCAGCGGCCATGGCTCACGGGCCCAGGCGCTCCGCGGCATGTGGGACCTTCCCGGACCGGGGCACGAACCCACATCCCCTGCATCGGCAGGCGGACTCCCAACCACTGCTCCACCGGGGAAGCCCTGAAAATATGGTCAATAATGAAGAAAAATAAATGTAATGAACATGTACAACATACTGAAAATATACTGCTGAAAATCTTGTCTTTAGGTTAGGGTTTAATAGTATTATGTACAGTCCCCTCTTGCATGTGCTCTCCAGGGATATCGTTTTAATTGTTCACTTTTGGCAAATTGACCTTTGGTCTACATTTTCAGGACTGTGTTGTGTATAAAAATAGAGGCTGGCTTCTGGTGGAAAGGCTTGACAGCCCTCCATGACTAAAGACCATCTACAGTACTTGAGGCAAGGAAGAAAAATTAAGAAATACACTATTTGTGCTTTGATCTCCGAAAGGAATTGCTTTTTCTCAAAAAAGGCCTCTGCCTTAATTTCAAACATTAATGACCGTTAAATGAAACTATGTGTTTTTGTATCTTATTGGTAGGAATGAATCACGTGGATTTCATTTCACAACACGTGAAGTATTTCCATCTTGCCAATTTTTTGAAGTCTAGACATTATTTAAACAAATGCCT
This sequence comes from Lipotes vexillifer, assembly GCF_000442215.2. Lineage (NCBI taxonomy): Eukaryota > Metazoa > Chordata > Mammalia > Artiodactyla > Lipotidae > Lipotes > Lipotes vexillifer. The sequence continues at coordinate 113,981 of NW_006797064.1, read as the reverse complement.
CCCCTCGAGAATAAAACTGCAAAGAGATCCCCACATTCGTGAGTACAGCCGTCCTGCCATGGCTACCAAGGCACATTTGATGATATATTTTCTTCTACTCCATTTTTCACTTTTTTTTTTTTTTTGAAATTAGAAAAAAATTAGTGTTCCTTTAAAGTGGTGCCTTCAATCCTTGCAGACATAAGGGCGAGATTCTCATGGGGAGGGGAGGTTGGCTGTTGGCTCTCAAACTTAAGACTGTAGATGATGGAATCCCAGAAACTGGCTATTCACCTGGGTCCTACAACTTGCCAACAGTCTGTGTGGCCCAGGGCAAAGTGTTTAATTTCTTTGTGCATTAATTTTCTCAACTGAAACACAGAAATAGCAGTAGGATGTAAGTTTTAGGGTCGTTTAGAGGGATGAACACGGGGACAGTTCACGGAATGTGCATGCCTGACTGACTTCACAAATGGGCACTGTCCTGGTTACCACCCTTACCCCCCCGCCCCCCACTGACCTCCCTGCCTCCACAGGTGAATGGATTCTGAGTTGCTGCCTTTCTGCACAGGACATACACTACTTACCTTTCGTAGGGGGAGACAATGGGACCCAGCAGAGGGCTTGCAGACTTCTCAGATCCCTGGGAGCATTCTGCCCATCTAGCCAGAGAAAGTTCCTGGGCACATTCAAATGGCTTCTCAGAGTGTCCAAACATTGTCACTGCTGGCCTGGCCCAGAAGAAAACAGTGACAAATATCGAAAGGGGAAGAGGCTAGTGGACTCTTTGTCGTTTGGTTGAATGTATCTTTCACTAATAGTCATCGGCTGTTCCACATTTACAAGAATTGTGGAAATTGCTTCCCACTGCTGCTTTTCCCTCATTACAGAAGCATTCATCAGTGGCTGACTTACGCCAGTTCTGACAGATTTCACCAAGCGTACAGATTCGCTCTTTGGAGACTACAGCACTGGTGAATTAGTCATAAGGATATCTATTACATGAAAAAAAAGCTCTTTGCTTTCCTCAACCTTTCATGTGATAAGCTGCAAAATAAAAAGGCATCTCCTTAACCTCCCAGGCTCCCAGACGGGACTCTTCTGGGTGAAGGTCATGAGCTGCCCATGAAGACCTTCTGCACAATGATGTTGAGCGTCAGTGTTTCCTAGGCCATATTTGTTCCAGATGTGTCTTCCTCATACGTCATTAGTTCAAATGGAACAACATAGATAACGCTGGGACTTCCCTGGTGGTGCAGTGGTTAAGAATCCGCCTGCCGATGCAGGGGACACGGCTTCGTGCCTCGGTCCGGGAAGATCCCACATGCCGCAGAGCGGCTGGGCCCGTGAACCATGGCCGCTGAGCCTGCGCATCCGGAGCCTGTGCTCCACAATGGGAGAGGCCACAACAGTGAGAGGCCCATGTACCGCAAAAAAAAAAAAAAAAGAATCCGCCTGCCAACGCAGGGGACATGGGTTCGATCCCTGGTCTGGGAAGATCCCACATGCCGTGGAGCAACTAAGCCCCCGTGCACCACAACTACCCTTCAAAGTCAGTCATGTTTTGAAGAGTTGTTTTGGTGTTAGACACAGCAGGCTGCAATGCCATGGAGATCCGCTGAAGCTCAACACTGATATTTTTACTGAGAAAGAGGCAGCACTTTTAGGATCAGATAGACGAAGTCATTACAGATTGCATCTCTGAATATGAACTGCTCAGGACTAAGGGATTCCCATCCCCCAGGACGTTGTAAGAACAGGAGTCAATTACGTCTTGCCCTCATTCATTCAGAATATCTTTAGATTAGGCACTGGGTAATTTCTTTGCACTTTAAAGAATCTGTATGTTAAGGTAAGGTAGGAACTCTTTGCTTAATTTTCTCAGTTGATGTATCAGGGTAGCAGTCAGAGCTGAGCCACTGGATGATGTGTTTACTTTTAAGAGAAATAAGACACTCCTCAGCAGCTTAACCCATTCCCTCACCTCCATGTATACCACGGTCCACTACAGGCCTCCTGAACCCCTTCCAACTAGGGGCTGGACTCGTGGCTTTGCATCATCGGTTGTTCTGATGGTTTTGTGTTGTCAGCTCTATTTTACAGAGCTGAGTTTAGAAGAAACCATGAAAACTGGACGAGCCCTGTGGGTAGGTGTGATGGCAGGGAATCAGCCAACTCTGGCTCAAACCGCAGATAGATGATCTGGATGATTTTCCAGGGGGTGGAGGGTGTCTCATTCCATTCAGGCTGCTGTGATGCGACGCTATAGACTAAGAGGCTTATAAACAACAGACATTTCTCTCTCACAGTTCTGGAGGCCGAGAAGTCCAAGCTCAAGGTGCCGGCAGACCTGGTGTCTCGTGAGGGCCTTGCTGGTTCTCTCTGAGTCCTCACTCGTGGAAGGGACGAGGGAGTTCTCTGGAGCTTCTTCTGTAGGGCACTAATCCCGTTTATGAGGGCTTCACCCTCATGACCTAATCACCTTCCCAAGGGCCCCACCTCCTACTGCCCTCACATTGTAGATTAGCTTCAACATATGAGTTTTGAGGGGACACAAACATTCAGTCTAGAGCAGGAGGTGTCACCTCCCTGTGCCCCAGTTTGCACCTCTGTACAGTGAGAGTTAGAAGAAGCGACCATGGGACCCCCCCTATCAGCTGTAGCAGTTTAGTATTCTGGAAAGCTGGAGGGGTTCTCAGAGTTCTTAGGGGAACACGTCATCACGGTCTTCCTCTAGCTCAGTGGCTCTCAGAGTGTGTTCTCTGGAACAGCGGCACCAGCAACACCTGATGCCTTGCTAGAAGGCAAGCTCTCGGGCCCCATCCCAGACCTACTGACTCAGAAGCTGTGTCTGGCCATCTGTGTTTTAACGAGCCCTCCAGATGGTTCTGATGCATATGCTCAAATTTATGAACCACTTCTCTATAGAAGCAGTGTCTAACTGGGCTGTACCTGTAGAGCTTCAGAGAATGCTGATGCCTGGGTTTTGCTGCAGATACTCTCGTTCATTGGGTTTAGGATGTGGCTTGGACATTGGGAAGTTAAAGAATTTCCCCAAGTGATTCTGTGTGGGACCAGGGCTGAGAAACGCCGATGTGGAAAGCTATCCAGATAAAATGAGAATCTCGATATGAGTGTATGGGACCAAGGCCCAGGACTCTGAATTGTAAGAAGCTCCAATGTCAGCAGAGGTCCTCCGTGAAGCAGATGCCCAAACCAGTGCAAACACAGGAGATATTCCTGGAGGACACGTCTGTATTCATTTCCTTGGGCTACTGTAACATATACTGCAACTTTGGTGGCTTAAACAACAAAAATTATTCCCTCTTAGTTCTAAAGATCAGAAGAAGTCTGAAATTCAGATGACAGATGCGCTGTGCTTACTCCAAAGCTCTAAGGGAAATATCCTTCCTTGCCTCTTTCAGCCTCTGGTGACCCAGCTTTTGGCAGCTCCACTCCAAATCTCTGCCTCCTTCTCTGTGTCTGTCTGTGTTCTGCTTCTCTTATAAGTACACCAATCATTGGATTTAGGGGCCCACCCTAAATCCAGGATGATCTCAAGATCCTCAGTAACGTCTGCAGAGACCATTTTTTCCAAATAAAGTCACATTCACAGGTTCTGGGTGGATATCTCTTTTGGGATTGACAGTGACTGTGAAGGAGAAATATATAGGGTGAAGGAGAAAGATATAGGGTGCAGCAGAAGGCGGGGAGAGCCTACAGATAGTGATGCAGGTCTTGCACTTGTGAAAAGAGAGAAAGGAGGAAGACTGTGGGGGAAGTGCTTCAGCCTACACCGTAGGTCTAAAATCTACCAAAAATTTTAGCCAGGCTGTTGCGGTGCCCCTCAGAATTCTTGCGTCAAAGCTAATGCACAACGTGAGGGTAGAAGGAGGTGGGGTCTTTGGGAGGTGATTAGGTCATGAGGGTGGAGCCCTCATGAATGGGATTAGTGCCCTCCTAAAAGAGGCCCCAGAGAGATCCCTTGCCCCTTCCACCCGGTGAGGGCACAGAGAGAACCAGGAAGGCCCTCACCAGACACCAACTCTTCAGGTACCTTGATCTTGGACTTCTCAGCCCCCAGCACTGTGAGAGATAAATGTCTGTTGTTCAGAAGCCACCCAGTCTATGGTGTTTTGTTGAATGGATGCACTATCTCAATGATACCATTCAACTGTGTTCACCACAGCACGTCTGCTGTGGGGAGAGCAAACCTTATGCAACTCGGTGGCTGCAGCAGCCCCCAAGATGATTATTTTGTCCATTGGGAACCTAAATGTTAGAACCACCGCGTAAGACCTGTGTTTCAAAGCTTAGAGCTAAGAGAGGTTAATTTTGAGAAGCATCAAGGAATATGTTCTCCTCTTGAAGCTGCTGAATGCACCTGAGCCTGCTTAACACTCGGCAAATCTGAAGTAGACAAAGGTACTTAATCTTGTTTGTGTCTGCAGAAATTATTTGACCAAGGATCCCTTTATCCTGTGTGTTAACATTCTGCCGAACACACACAATTTGGGAATCGCTGCTGTGGATCAAAGGATAAACAGATCGTTTGGAACCTGGGTGAGTGAACCTGTCAGGCCAGCAGCCCCAGGAGGAAGGTGGACACCTGTGCAGCATTTTGGGGACCTACAAAAGGCCTCACTGATTCAGAAATGTTCCTCTGCCTACGGGAAGAGGATGTCTCTCCATTAGTGTTTCTTTGCCTGGGTTCAAGGCTTTCATCTTTGCTAAAACATGAAGACTTGTGGGAGAGGGAGTTTTATTCTGACTTCACGAGCATTTTCTGAGCAGCTCCCTCTAGTGCAGAAACCTCTTCTGAGCACTTGAAAAAAACCGGTTACTTTAATAGAGAGGTGCATATGCAACACATTCCTGCAAATACTTACCTTAACTGGCGGTTAGAGCTTCCCCTGAATGCATTTTTCAAATTCTTTCTAGTAGAGAGATGAGGTTCGGTTGGGGAAGGATTCCTGAGGGCCCTGGGAGGTAGGTCCCAGGGATGAGGGGAAGGATAGAGAAAAGGAGGCAGAAAGACAGGCTCTCCTTGCTTCTCAGCTGTGCCCAAGGGCAGATGTGACACACGCATTTACATGCAAAGCTTTTATGTTCACATGTTGGCACATTAGAGATGCGTTTTGATTCTAGATTGAACAGGCTCTTCCCCCCCTCTAGGAAATACACTGAAGTATGACTTAACATGGTCATGGCGGTTTTACGTGGCAAGGGGCATGAATTGCCCTATAATGAAGCTCTTTTTTGCCTTTCATAATCAAGCACTTTTTGTGGGATTCTTGAAGCATATGCAAATAATTTGAATTTTTCCTCAAACAAAAATAACATCACACAAACACATACTGCACATGCACACAGACACCATTCGTGCAACTTGTGATGTAGTGCATATATATAATGTATATTCATAGTATGTATCACAGAAGGGATTCCTGGGGGCACACACACACGCGCGCACACACACACACACACACACACACACACACACACACACACAGAGCACCTTGTGTTCCCATGACCACACACCAGGCTATAAGAGGAACCGCAGGCAGAGCAGGCACAGTGCACCCCACCCCTGAAGCTCCTGCACCTCACAGAGAGGACGTGTAGCTGTGCAGTGCAGCCCAGCCACAGCGCGGGTGGGACCTCACAACCCTGCACCCCACACACCTAGAGGGAAGTGGGAGGGGGCGACTCTAATTATTGGGAGCACACGGGTGAGACAGTGCCTGGTGAGAAAGCATGGCTTCCACAGCCCTTCTGCTGAGGCTCCTGCTAAGCTACTAAAAAGCAGGGAGGGAATGGGCTTTTAGAGCCCTCTGAGTTTCTTTCTTTCTTTAAAAAATATTTTATTGGAGTAGAGTTGATTTACAATGTGCTAGTTTCAGGTGTACAGCAAAGTGAATCAGTTATACATATACATATATCCACTCTTTTTTTGGATTCTTTTCCCGTATAGGTCATTACAGAGTATTGAGTAGATTCCCTGTGCTGTACAGCAGGTCCTTATTAGTTATCTGTATTATATACAGTAGTGTGTTTATCTCAATCCCAATCTTCCAGCTTATCCCTCCCCTCCCCACTTAACCCCTGGTAACCAAAAGTTTGTTTTCTACATCTGTGACTCTATTTCCATTTTGTAAATAAGTTCATTTGTACCCCCTTTTGTTTTTTAAGATTCCACATGTAAGCGATATCACGTGATATTTGTCTTTCTTTGTCTGACTTGCTTCACTCAGTGTGACAATCCATGTTGCTGCAAATGGCATTGTTTTGTTTTTTATGGCTGAGTAATATTAGATTGTATATATGTACCACATCTTCTCTATCGATGGATCTGTTGATGGACATTTAAGTTGTTTCCATGACCTGGCTATTGCAAATAGTGCTGCAGTGAACATTGGGGTGTGTGTATCTTTTCCAGTTATGGTCTTCTCTGGGTATATGCCTAGGAGTGGGATTGCTGGGTCATATGGTAGTTCTATTTTTAGTTTTTTAAGGAAACTCCATACTGTTCTCCATAGTGGCTGCACCAGTTTACATTCCCACCAACAGTGCAAGAGGGTTCCCTTTTCTCCACACCCTCTCCAGCATTCGTTGTTTGTAGATTTTTTGATGATGGCCATTCTGACTGGTGTGAGGTGATACCTCATTGTAGTTTTGATTTGCATTTCTCTAATAATCAGTTGAGTATCTTTTCATGTGCTTTTTGGCAATCTGTATGTCTTCTTTGGAGAAATGTCTATTTAGATCATCTGCCCATTTTTTGCCTCGGTTGTTTGTTTTTTTTGATATTGAGCTGCATGAGTTGTTTGTATATTTTGGAGATTAATCCCTTGTTGGTTGCTTTGTTTGCAAATATTTTCTCCCATTCTGAGGGTTGTCTTTTTGTTTTGTTTATAGTTTCCTTTGCTGTGAGTTTCTTTCTCTTCTCAGCAAGTTTCCATTGGGTTTCACTCACAGATGGATTCTGAATCTCCTGAAGCACATAGATTTCCATTAACTGTGTTTTGGGGTTTTTTGTTTAGGTCAGTGTCCTTTCAGACTCACACTGGCTTGTCATCTAAGCACTGCACATTGGTTTGAATTTGTCAGCCACACACATCCATCCTTCCTGGATTTTGTGGAAGTCAGCATTTCTAGCTTGTTCCAGGAGAGCTTACCTGACAGAAATTTAGCCTGTGATTCAGCAGCTTGTGAGAAATATTCCTTTCTGTCACATGGAAGGAAAATTTCAGTTTTGTTGATAAGAGATACAAATTGGAATTGAATTTTATTGACTGAAGCACTGGCACCTTTGAAAAATTTCCAAAAGTAGGGATTTTTTGTTTGTTTATGTGAAAATTAACCAAGAATTTACCACAAAAGTCCTACTTATTTGCTCTAAGTTTCAGGGAGAATAGAATCTTTGTATAGAAGCCAAAAAAGCAGGACCATGGATTCATCTAGGATCTCAGAATTTAACTCTTTTGGGATACAGTTCACACATCTTGTAGAAGGAAGCATGGTGATAGAGATCCTGAAGTAGGCTTTTAAATAGAGAAAACAAAACCCAGACTCAAAACCAACCACTGAGGACTTTTCTTTCTGGGCTCCAGTATGACGCTGCTGCTGCTGTCTGTGGCCAGTTGTATGCAACAAGAGGCAAGGGGCTGGACTTGTACCAGCACAGTTGGGTTTTCATAGATGACAGCATGAATAAATCAGATCAAAACCCACTTTTCTTTCTAGTTTACACAATTTGAGCAGTACTTGGAATAAAAATAGAAAAGGCTGCATGAGAGACCAAGTCATGATGACTTTGTTCCTTGTATTAAAAGAATACAGGGAATTGTTATAAGAATGAAGCAATACAGAAACTGACAAAGAATAAAATAAAAGATCCACCCAGAATCTCCACCAACTAGAAGTAAACATCACCCTCATTGGGTAACCATCACATTGAACACCTTTGAAAGTCCATCTCCAGAAGGAAGGATGGAAGGTGGACAGATAATTACAGGAAAATACATGTTCATTTTGGTGTGTGGTGTTTATCCAATTTGGTAAAAGTATTATAATTAACTTCACTGGGTTTCACAGGAAGAAATGAAACTGATTTTGAACTGAGAGAAGAGCTGAACTTCAAATAGATGATTTCTTTTTTTCCTGCAAGAGATATTAGCTCCTAAAGGACCGATCTAAGGTTAAGGAAGTAGATTATGAATAACATTAAGAAGTTGAGGACATTATGTATCTTTGAGTTACAGTTTTCAGTTTTATATATATATATATATATATATATATATATTTTTTTTTTTTTTGCCGTACGCGGGCCTCTCACTGTTGTGTCCTCTCCCATTGGGGAGCACAGACTCCGGACGCGCAGGCTCAGCAGCCATGGCTCACGGGCCCAACCGCTCCGCGGCATGTGGGATCTTCCCGGACCGGGGCACGAACCCATGTCCCCTGCATCGGCAGGCGGACTCTCAACCACTGCGCCACCAGGGAAGCCCAGTTTTAGATATTGATTGATTCCCTGCTATGAAATTTGAGGACATTAACAATTTCACACTTCTTTCCATTTTCACTTCTGATTTTCTACATTATTATATTATTTTCATGCTGTGACAGTTTATATTGGGTTGGACAAAAAGTTGGTTCGAATGAACTTTTTGTCCAACCCAATATAACAGTCATATTATGCTCTGTAACGATACGTCTCACAGTTGCTTAACATTAGTTCTTTTTAAATGGATCCTCTGCTTATTGCCTGTTGTTTGGCTGAAAAGTCTCCATTTGTGAGGTTTTAGTTTTGTCTCTTGTTTGCCTGGGTTTCATCTTAAAGCAGCTTTATCAAGAGGGCTCATGGGGTCTGTGTTCTCTGAATTCTTTCGTGCTGGAGAATATCTCTATGTTGCTTCTTTGCTTGAGTGACATCTTGACTGGGTTTTGTGTGGGTCTCACTTTCTTTCTTCGAGATGTTATAGTCATTGCTCCATTACTGACTGCTTTCGGTGTTGCTGCAGAGACATATAATTTTTTTTTCCTATTTTGTAGGTGGTTTGCCTTTGTTTCCTGAGTGTCTGAAGTATGTTTTCTTTATCCTTGAAGTCTTGATGATGTCAAATCTTGTGGCACTTTGAAAGAAAAACCCAGTGTTATTTCTACTGATCCCAGAGAGAGAATGATAATCAGTGTATAGGAGTTGAGAACTCACTGTTGTTTTTCATTGTGAAACCTACAGAATAGTCACAACAGCTGCCATTAATTGACTTCTCTGTGCCAAGCTCAGTATTGTTCTAGATGTTTTGGGAATATAATCTCAATTCTCCCAAAAACCTTTGGAGCAGGAACTATCATCCCCATTTTACATATGACAAAACGGAACTTTTCAGATAATAGGTAACTTGCTAAGTTACTAAGTTGCATAGTTACTAGGTAAAGTTCAGGTGAAAAGAGATAATCTTCCCTTTAGCTTTATTCATGTCCTGGTTTTGCTATTGTCCTATAGTTATATAAGATGTAAGCATCAGGTGGCTGAAATGTACACAGGACTCTGTGAACTATTTTGCAGCTTCCTGTGATTATATAATTATGTCAAAATAAAAAGTTAAAAGAAAAAAAAACCAAAACCTGAGCTAACTAGTCATTGATGCTGGTCTAGGAGGATATTGAGAGTCATAGCAGAAATAGAGGGAGAGCAGAATAGATGTCACCTGGGGCTGCTGTCATCTGAAGGCTTGACTGGAGCTGAGAAATCCATTTTCAAGATGGTGCACTCACAACTGGGTGCTGAGAAATTAGTTCCTTTCTAGGTAGGCTCTCTTGTGGATGCTTGAGGGTCCTCATGACATGGTAGCCGGCTACACCCAGAAAAGGCGATTCAGGAGGTCAAAGTGAAAGCTGACCTGGTCTTGGAGCACTTCTGTAGTATTGAATTGATCAGTCAAGTAAGCCCTGATTTAATGTGGGAAGTGGTTACCGTAGGATATGAATTCCAGGAGGCAAGACAATTGGGGGCCATATGGAGGCTTCCATAATCCTGGAAACCTTTCATGGAGAAAAGTCAGCAGGACTTTGGCTCTTGGTAGATGTGGCAGTTGAAGAGGCGTGTACCATGCATAATTGTGGGTTTTGAAGCCTGGTGATCAGAAGAATAGAGGTGCAGTAGTCAAGCAGACTGGCAGGCAGCTGGTTTCGAGAAAGTGGGTTGTTGTTTTAAACATGTTGACTTTGAGGTGACCTGTGGGCCAGTCTTTCTAGACTGACCTACAACTCATCCCTGGTGTTCAGCCCCACACCTGCTACCTGATATCTGGCATCTGTCACCTGAATCTTTCTGGGGTTATGGGCTTGAGCGTTCCTGGCCCCTGCTCTTCCGGGTCTTATTCAGCGTACTCTGCCCTGCGAACTGCTCACATCTGCTTTCCAGTTTCAGCACCTTTTGTTGGCAACTGTTGTCTGCTGTTGTCTCCTATTCTTTAAATTCCAGTGACTCTCTTTTTATTCCTTTATTCTCATTTTGCTAAGCTGTGGGAGGGGATAGAGGTTAATGCATGGGTTAAATTTGCAAGATTTAACTAGATGTCAAGTCGTATTTAAAAAGTGGGACTGAGTTTATATGATGCATAAATTTTATTTAATCAGTGAAAAAATTTGTTGAACATTATATTTTGCGTGTGAAGCAGGGAAAACAACTTAAAAAGTAATTTTTCATTGTGTATATTGTATATATATTGTCTGCTAGAGACATAGTCAATATTTATTGGTCTTTTCACTCATTTTGTGAAGCTGATAGAGTGTTTAAACACCACAGCTTGTATGAGAAATTGTAAAATAAGCAGTAGGTGTGTATCATAAGAGATATTTTCCCCCCCCATAAATTTCTCTTGGGGTATAAGATGAGGCATTAAACAAACCAAAGAAATATTGCATCTGATGAAATAAAACTAGCCATACTAGAGCAGAGCTCTTGTATAATTATAGTGTCTTTTGGGAATTTTAGGACTTTCCTGAATACTTTAAGTGATTATTATCATTATTTTGTTCTGCATGTATAGCATTTTCTGAAATTATTTGATGAAGAATAAAACTCTTAACAGTCTGACCAGATAAACATTTCTATGAAGAAAATTCACTACTCGTTCCAGGCAAGTAGTTATTATGCGAAGACCTAGCATCTTGACAATGTATAGTTATCTTTCCAAAGACTTCATTAACCCGCAATTGGATAGCTCTTTCTAGCCTTTCGAAATGTGGTCTCTGGGATCCAGGTGTCCACTTGTTCTCTGAAAAGCAACCCCTCTCTGATGATCGCTTCTGGGTTGAGCCTGGTTCATGCGGCTCCAAAGATAACCTGAGACATCTCTCCTTGGAACGCGACTCAGATGGCTGCCTCGGAAAAGCTGGAGTGCACATATTTCAGAGCTGAGGTGGCAGGTGATTTGCTCCCCAGAAAGCAGACATCATCTACTCCCTCAGTTGTCTCCCCTCACCCTGCCCCCTGGCCCGCCCACCTCACCCCAAACCTGGAGGCACTCAGTGATGTTCCTGGGAATGCACTGTGGTCCTTGACCCACTGCAGTGATGGGATATATTTATAATTTCTCATTATTTTATAAAAGACAAACATAATGGTTGTTTTACTCTTACTTGCTTATTGAGTAATTTATAAAAAAGACATTATAGCCTCCATCCACAGTACTTGCATCTGTTTACCTCTATTTGTAACTTTTAAAAATTGATAAAATACACATGATTTAGAGTTTCACAGTATGCAGTTTTCTCAAAAAGCTAAAAATAGAACTGCCATATAACCCAGCAATTCCACTCCTGCATATATATCCGAGAGAAACAAAAACTCTAATTTGAAAATATGCACACACCCCAATATTCATACCACATAGAATTTAAAATCTTTCACTCAACTAAAAAAAAAAAGATTTATAGTTTTAGCCATTTTTAAGTGTACAGTTCAGTGGCATTAAGTGTAGTCACACTGCTGTGGAACTATCATCACCATCCATCTCCAGAATTTTTTCGTCCTCCCAAGTGGAAACTCTGTACCTTTTAAACAATAACTTCCCATTCCCCCTCCACCAGCCCCTGACACCCGCTATTTTAATTTTCTGTCTCTATGAGTTTGACTACTCTAGGTATTGCCATAAGTGGAATCATACAGTATTTGTTGTTTTGTGACTGGCTTATTTCACGTAGTATAATATCCTCAAGGTTCATTGAAGCTGTAGTATGTGTCAGAATTTCTTTGCTTTTTAAGGCTGAATCATATTCCATTGTATGTGTGTATCACATTTTGTTCATCTATTCATCTATCAATGGACACTTGGGTTGCTTCCACCTTTTTTCTGTTGTGAATAATGCTGCTGTGAATATGAGTTTACAGATATCTATTTAAGACCCTGATTTCAGTTCTTTTGGGTATATGCCCAGAAGTGAAATTGTTGGATCATACGATAATTCTATGTTTAATTTATTGAGGAGCTACCATACTGTTTTTTTCCTCTCTGGCCCCATGATCTCACTGCCCTGCCTGCAGTTCCCAAGCTGGCCTCACCTCTCACTCCTCTCTTATGGGTGGCCCCACCTTCTCTCCTGTTCCTTTGTCTCATCTCCTCTCCGCTCCCCTCACCCCGTCTCTCCTCTCCACTATCCCAGGATCACACACTCTCCCGTCTCTTTCCCTGTCTCTTTCTCTCTTTCTCTCTCTCTCCGTCTCTTTCTCTTTCTTTCTTTCTTTCCTTCCTTCCTTCCTTCCTTCTCTCTCTCTCTTTCTTTCGTTGTTCCAGGTCTTACTTGTGGCAAGCTCCTTAGTTGCAGCATGTGGGCTCCTTAGTTGTGGCATGCAAACTCTTGGTTGCAGCATGCGTGGATCTAGTTCCCTGACCAGGGATGGAACCTGGGCCCCCTGCATTGGGAACGCAGAGTCTTAACCAGTGCGCCACCAGGGAAGTCCCCACCATACTATTTTTCATAGTGGCAGCCTCATTTCACACTGCCACCAAGTCTCATTATTGTGTTAAGGTAGCTTTTATTCATGGTCTGTGTGCTAGGGACACTGATAAGATCTACCTTTGTGAATTTTTCTGTTTTTTAAAATTGAGATGCAATTTACATACCAGAACCTTTGCTTTGTATAATTCAGTGGCTTTTAGTATATTCACAAAGTTTTGCAACAATTCTGCAATCTAATTCCAGAATATTTCCATTGTAATTTTATTCATTTTCCATTCCTCTCTTCTCCCAGCTCCTGGTAATCACGGATCTACTTTCTGTCCCTACGGATTTGCCTAGACATCTGGACATTTCATACAATGGAATCATAATTTGTGGTCTTCTGTGATTGCCTTCCCTTACTTAGTATAATGTTTTCAAGGCTCATCTATGTTGTAGTAAGGATTAGTGCTTTATCGTTTTTCTATAGCTGAATTATATTCCATTGTGTGAATAGACCTCATTTTGTTTATCTGTTCATCAGCTAAGGGACATTTGGGTTGTTTCCACGTTTTGGCTGTTATGAATAATGCTTCTATGAATTTCTACATATAAATTTTTGTGTGGACATATGTTTTCCATTCTCTTGCGTTTATACCTGGGTCATGTGGTAACTCTGTTTAACCTGACCACTGCACCACCAGGGAAGTTCCCATGGGATTCCTGCCACCCGTGTGCGAGGATTCCAGTTTCGCCACATGCTCACCAGCACTTGTTACTGCGCCTAGTTTGGCTTTAGCCGTCCCAGTGGACGTGAAGCGCTGTCTCATTGTGGTTTTGGTTTCTGTTTTCCTGATGGCTAATGATGTCGAGCATCTTTTCACGTGCTTGTTGAGCATTTGTGTGTCTTCACTGGAGAAGTGTCTATTTAAATTCTTTGTCTGTTTTCAGTTGGGTTGTCTTCTTATTGCTGAATGGTGTCTGAATTATTTGATCCTTGCTAAGGAATGATGGTGCTGGCATTGTCCCCTTTGTATAGATGAGGAGAATTGGGACTTGGAGAGGCTGACGGGTGGGGGAGCTGGAGTTCCACTCCAGGCTTGTGAGATGCCTGTGTCTCAACCCCTAACCTCCAGGTGACCCTGCTTCTGCTCCCTCCTGCCCTGTGGGATGTTCACATGACTGTCGTGTGTCAAAGGAGTCCCAGCATCAAGGGTTTCCCAGTTGAACAGTGCTTAGGGATCATCTTCAGGACACACTTATACACAGTTCATTAGGTGAGTTGCTGAACTTCTGTTTTTAAAATCATTAGATTGACCAAAAGTTTCCATTCTCCATCAGCTTTGCTGATGCCAAGAAAACAGAGCTTATACACGGCTTCCTTGAGAGTTCCTTGATGATAGCAGACACGCTGTTGATGTGTATGAGAACATTCAGCTGCTGAGAAGGCTAAGCAATAGCTCTCTCGGGGTCTGACCATATTTCTTGAGACATTCTAGTTCAGTAAGTCTAGGCTGGAGGCCTGAGAAGTTATGTCCCTTACTAGCTCCCAGGTGATGCTGCAGGGTCAGCCTACAGGCCCCACTTTGAATAGCACAGGACTGGTGGTTGGATTCCTGAGGCTCACTGGATTGTATCCAGTATACTGCCTGGCGTCAAGTTTATCCATAAGTCGGGCCCACTCCTGTTATACAACCTCCCTCCTCCTCACTCACAGTTTCCTGTTAACCAAGAACACGCATCGACCTCTCCTCTGAACAGAAATGGTCCTGCGCATGTAACTGTTTCTTGCCTAGGCCCCCTGTATATGTGGGTAGGCAGAATTTTAATGGCTCGCAGTGTTCTGCTCCCTGGTGTGTATCCCTCGTGTGGCCCCCTCCCTCCCCTTTGGTGTGAGCAGAACCTGTGGCTAGGATGCAGCATCACTGCTGTGACCTAGTGATCCCTCGGTATTGAGTCAATCTAAAGGCAGAGTATCAGGGTGGGCCTGACCTCATCTGGAGATCATTTAAAAGGAACCGGACCCTCCCTGAAGTCAGTGATTGGAAGCCTCAGGGGGCCCATGGACAGGGTCACGTGGAAAGGAACTGTGGGAAGTTTCCAGGATCGTTCCGTGGCCACCAGCTGACAGCCAGCATGAGAACGGGGCCTCAGTCCTGCCCCTGCAAGGAACCAAATTCTGCCAGCAACCCGAGCCTCAGATGAGACCACAGCCCGGTGAGACCCTGAGCAGAGGACTCAGGTCACACATGTTCGTGCTCTGGACCCATGGAAACTAAGATAATAAGTTCATGCTGTTTCACGTCACACGTGTGTGGCAATCTGTTACTCAGTAGAAGATGAATACATTATGCAGCACACTTAGACTCTGTGGACCCAACGATGAGTGCCCATTGCTTCAGTGTGCAGAGCAGAGTAATCCCTGTTTCCTCCTCCTCCTAGGGATGGGCCCACACTTGAATAACCAAAAACGCCCATTGGCCAGCGCCCTAAATAAAACAGCATCATGCTGTGTGTACTTTTAGCACCAAAAACAATTTCTACAAGCTTTGAAGTTGCAGTTTTTCTTTCTTTGGGACCAGATCAATTTTTAATTTTTTTTTAAGGAGTGCTTCTTGCTACTAGAACAAACAGATCTAAATGGTTGAGAATTTTTTCCCCCATGTATGTTCTGTATCCTTATTTTTGTGCATTTCAACGTTGTCTTCCAGTGTTTACTCCTTGGGAATGAGGACCAGCTGTCCATCTTATTTATGGGCTCAGACAACTGGGCTCACAGAATATGCACAAAATTTTATGTGTAGCATCTGTACTTAATTGTACCACCTCTAATCCCTACCCGGGACAATGCACAGGCTTGCAGTTGTTTATCTAGATGAATGTCTTCGGTAAAAGTACGTCATCACACCGAATTTGAGAGGGAAGGGGGCTGAGAGATCATCCAGTTCATTCCTCTCACTCTACAGATGAGCAGCAGAAAGTTGGAAAGCTTCTTATTAAAAACAGATGTGGCTCATTGAAATATACTTATAAAAATTAAATGCCGGAGAGGGTGTGGAGAAAAGGGAGCCCTCTTGCACTGTTGCTGGGAATGTAAATTGATACAGCCACTATGGAGAACTGTAGGGAGGTTCCTTTAAAAACTACAAATAGAACTACCATGTGACCCAGTAATCCCACTATTGGGCATATACCCTGAGGAAACCATAGTTCAAAAAGTCACATGTACCCCGATGTTCATTGCAGCACTATTTACAATAGCCAGGACATGGAAGCAACCTAAATGTCCATCGACAGACAAATGGATAGAGAAGATGTGGTACATATATATAATGGAATATTACTCAGCCATAAAAAGCAACGAAATTGGGTCATTTGTAGAGATGTGGATGGACCTAGAGTCTGTCATACAGAGTGAAGTAAGTCAGAAAGAGAAAAACAAATATCGTATATTAATGCATATATGTGGAATCTAGAAAAAATGGTACAGATGAACCTGTTTACAGGGCAGGAATAGAGATGCAGACGTAGAGAACGGACATGTGGATATGGGGTAGGGGAAGGGGAGGGTGGGACGAACTGGGAGATTAGGTTTGCCATAAATACATTACCATGTGTAAAATAGATAGCTAGTGGGAACCTGCTATATAGCACAGGGAGCTCAGCTTGGTGTTCTGTGATGACCTCGATGGGTGTGATGGCAGGGGAGGGAGGTCCAAGAGTGGGGATATACATATACATATAGCTGATTCACTTCATTGTACAGCAGAAACTAACACAACATTGTAAACCAAGTATACTCCAATAAAAAAATAATAATAAAGTAAATGTATCTAGGGGACATTTGGAAAAAAATAGTGATTTAAAAATATTTTTGAGGGCTTCCCTGGTGGCGCAGTGGTTGAGAGTCCACCTGCCGATGCAGGGGACGTGGGTTCGTGCCCCGGACCGGGAAGATCCTACATGCCGAGGAGCGGCTGGGCCCAGAGCCTGTGCTCCGCAACGGTAAATTTTTGAAATTCAATAATTTTTGACCCCAGGAAATATCTGCAGTGTGATAACCAGCAGCTAGGAGACTTCAAAGGAAGACAGGCAGACAGCTCCCCAAGGTGATTTTCTCCTTTTGCTCCAGTTGACCAGCACTTGCTTGTCCAGCCCAGGGAAGGCTTACACCACTTGAACAGTGGGATTGATTACAGAAAGAGAACATTTTCCATTTCAAGCAGAGCTCATTCCACCCATTCAGAGTTGAATAGAAGGAGGCAGTTCTTTAGAGCTTTTAAACAGGCGTCTGTCCCACTTAGAGGCCCTGTTAGACCCTCTCAAAACAGCAGAAGGAAGTCGTTTACATTATTGCAGAGAATTAGGATCCGACTCTAGAACGGATCTCTTCTTATTAAAATCTGCACTGGTTTTGTCCAGTCCACTGAAATCACTGGTGATTTTGCCGAAACAAACAGAAAACAGAAGGAAATTACTGCCTCCCACCTCTCCACGCCCCCCCATTTGACTGTTTTATGTCAGTTGAATTGCAGTAGCTTGGAAGCAGCCCTGTATGGAGGGTAGAAAATCTGGATTCCATTTACCCTCTGGTTCCTGAGGGGCCTCGATGATCTGAGCCAGTCCAACACCTCCTGTGGCCTCAGTCTGCTTCCTTGGGGAGTCAAGCGTTTCAACTCTTCAAATGTATTCTCTCTTTAATGTTCTGGGAAAATCCACATAGACTAAATGGAGACCAGTTAGGTCACCAACCCCGATAAACCTTCATCTTGGTCATTGTTTCTTTATTGCGGGACTGAACAAAGCATTCCTACAAAGGGCCAGATACTAAATATTTTCAGCTCTGTCTCGACTACTCAACTCTTCTGTTGTAGAACAAAAGCAATAAATGAATGGGTAACTTCCAGTACAACTTTATTACAATTTTTTTTTTGAACAAAAGTTGGCAATTGTAGGATTTGGCCCACAGGCTGCAGTGTACTGACCCCTGTTACACTCGTTTCTTTCTGAGGACCTAATGTTGGCCAAAATTAAGGAACAGAGACCTAGAGTGATACCTGGGGATCTTTTAAATCAGGTGTGATAAGGATAAGCTGTATTTTGATGCTAGAGCTCCTACTTAAGCCTGTGACCTTGGGCCATTCAATGCTCTCACCTTAAGCTTCCGTCCTCTCCCAAACAAGGATAATAACTAAAGTGACTTTTCCTGAGCACTCACCGTGTAATTTACTCCTCACTGCGACCCCACAAGGCAGCTGGTCTCCAGCTTTGCTGCCCATCTGCCAATCAGAATCCCCTGGGGGAGCTTGTGAACTTCCCCGTGTCCAGGACCCACCCTTTACCATTACATCAGAATCCCTGTGGACAGGGTGGGCACCAGCATCTGTAAAGCTCCCCAGCTGAGTACCGTCGGCAGCCACGTTTGAGAACCAGTGTTATCAGGTAAGTATTCGTATTACCTCTGTGGTACAGAGTTCACAGAGGTAAGACTGCCAAAGGATACACAGCAAGAAAGTGGACAAAGCAGTATTCAAACTGGTGTCACTAAAATTCCAATGCTGGGTTTTTACTCTCTGTGTTATTTTCATTCCCCCACTGAGTAAGGTGGGAATCATGCGCCAGTGGCAAAACCAAAATGTGTTTGTGTATTTCATAAACGCTGCAATACATATATCATCATCATCATCATCATCATCATTATTGGGCATTTGCTAGAGTTGCTGCGTTAGTTGTCTATGTGACATAATAAATTACCACCAAGTAATTGCTTAAAGCAATTTATTCTCATATTTCCTATGGGTCATAAGTCTGGGCAGGGCTTAGCCGGGTTCTCTGCTCAGAGTCTGGCAGGGTCTCACTTTCCAGTCAAGGTGTTGGCTGGGCTGTGTTCTTATCTGGAGACTGGACTATGGAATGATCCTTTTCCCGGCTTCTCAGTTGTTGGTAGAATTCATT
This sequence comes from Lipotes vexillifer, assembly GCF_000442215.2. NCBI lineage: Eukaryota > Metazoa > Chordata > Mammalia > Artiodactyla > Lipotidae > Lipotes > Lipotes vexillifer. Next base: position 95,099 of record NW_006797064.1, on the reverse strand, counting down.
TCCTTAGAGCTGCGGTACTCATGATGTCTTGTTTCCTCAAGTCCAGCAAAAAAGCATTACTGTAGCTACAGCCTACAGAGTTCCACCAGTAACTCCATTAATATGTACAGTACTAGCAGTTGACCAGTATTGGTTTGAGGCTACCCACTTAGTGGTTTTCCTTCTAATCCATGTAAGAGGCAAAATGAGCACAGTGTGATTTTCCAGTTCAAAAAAAGGTTGGTGAAAACTGCAAGTACTTTTTCGTGTGTGGTCAGTGCAGTGACCCACTTTGGGCAAAGTGGAAGGGAAGAGTGCCTCTAGCAGGGTGAGGAGGTGAAGAGAGGGGCATTGCAGGAGCAGCTCTGTTCTGACCATGCTTAGCGTTTGGTTGGCCAAAGATGCTTCCTGTTGGAGCACATGCTGTTTTGGTGAGGCTGGGTGTAGGCGTCCCCTTCCTTGAGACGATCTCAGCGGCCATCCACAGGTGATAGTATGAGTGCCAGTATACTTGACCCTCTCGACTGCAACTTGATCAGTCACCATCGCTAGCAGCTGAGAAAGGGGCGGTGATGGCAAGCCGTAGAGACCGAGATGAGACACAGAGGAAGGAGAGCCGTTGTCATAAGACACCTGTGCATTCTGTCTTTGGCAGTAGCTTCCCATTTTGTGCAGTCAGTGAATCCATTCTCCAGGTTGGCAGTGATCTCTAAAAGGGGTTCTTTCCCCGGTCCACAGGGCACAAGTCCCGGAGACCCTCCCACATGGTCAAGTTCTTTTGTGTTTGTTCTCAATGAAACATATACTTCCGGAAGCTGTCCTCCCTCTTCCCCTAGCTCTGCACTGGGCGATCCTTGGCCGGTTCTGATTAAGGTGAGGAAATGGCACTCAGTACACATGTACTGAGCATCTTAGGTACTGAGGCAGGATTCTGGGCCGGGGGGGAATAAGGCTTCAATCTGCTCTGCCCTCAAGGGGCTGCATATGTGATCAGGAGGGACTTTGGGGCAGAGATGAACAAAGACTCCGGGACCCCAGAGGAAGCAGCATCTAACGCTTCTGGAAGAGATGAGGGCTGATTGTCTACTGCACATCTCTCTGGTCATCCGCTGATTTTTTTTGTGTGTGTGTGTGTGTGTGTGTGTGTGTGTGTGTTCCGCGGGCCTCTCACGGTTGTGGCCTCTTCCGTTGCGGAGCACAGGCTCCGGACGCGCG
>NW_006797064.1:69386-93813 GCF_000442215.2 Lipotes vexillifer | reverse complement strand
CCTCTCCTGTTGCGGAGCACAGGCTCCAGACGTGCAGGCTCAGCGGCCCTGGCTCACGGGCCCAGCCGCTCTGCGGCATGTGGGATCTTCCCGGAGCACGAACCCGTGTCCCCTGCATCGGCAGGCGGACTCTCAACCACTGCGCCACCAGGGAAGCCCTTTTTTTTTTTTTTGGATCCGCTGATATTTTTAAGTGGGCATCGTGTATAGGCGTCGGCTCCGTAGCTCCAAAGAGCAGAAAGCGGTGAACACGTGAAACTCAGGTCCTCTGGTCAGAATCTACCTTCTTGTGCCATGGGTTCATGCAGCAGCTCCCGTCTTTCAGTTTGAAGAGCACTTTCCTGTGGCAAATTGCATTTAGGGGATAGAGACTGAAAGAAGAATCTGGAAAGCACCTTTTCAAGGTTAAGAACCACTTCAAGAAATCCTTTTACCTTTAGGCTAGGGGTTGGCAAACTATACCCCTACCTGCCGCCTGTTTTTATATGGCCCACAGGCAGATGGATTTGGCATTTTTAAATGTCTTTCGTGAAAATTAGATAAAAGTCAGATTTCAGTGCCCCCAAATAAAGTTTTACCGGAGCCCAGCCACACCCACCTGTTTACCTGTTGTCCGTGGCTGCGTTGGAGCTACAGCAGTGGGGTGTGTGACCCACAGAGCCTCAAATAGTTACTGTCTGCACGCTCCAGGAAAAGTTTGCCAATCCCTGCCTTAGGCCATGGGGTAAAGTAAGTGGAACAAAAACATACGTAACTTGTAAGTAGAACAGCACATTCTGCCAGTCTGTAAAATAAGTGGAACAAAAACACACCACTGTAAGCGTGGCTTTGCGAAGGCTGATCAGTAACTGGTTATAAAAGGATTGGCAGGAGGCTGGGAAATATGAGTCCATTTAAAATAAAATCCATTTCAACGTTTACATCTACTGATGCCAGTTCAAATCTAGAGAAGAAAATGAACAAAACCATGTTTCTCATTCTGGCAAGAATTCAGGGTAATTGGGGCTGTTAGACATAATCACATCCAAGCCTGCTTGTTCTGGAAAATTCTCATGGAGATGACTAATGAATGGTCCACAAGTTTGAAAGGAATATGGAGGCTCCCTTTCACCCTGAAAACAAATTTGACTGGCGTGCCAAACCATTTGAACATTATCAAGACCTGTTTTTCTTCCTTTTTCCTCTTATGTTCTTCCCTTTTCATCTCAGTTGATCAGATTGCATTCTGGCTTATTCATGTAACCAACAAATATTTATGGATCCCTCGCTGTTTGTCACGCATGGCTCTCAGCATTTGCAATTTGCCAGTGAACAAACAGTTCTACGTCTTTGCCTGTATGGAACGTAATTACAGTCTAGCAGGGGAGTCAGAAAATCCGTATGATAAGTAAGTAGCACGCACAGCATGTTAGATAGTACAGGGAGACAGGCAGAGATGTGGAGTGGGATGGCGCGTGTTCAGGCCCGGGGATGTTGCAGTTTTAGACAAAGTGGCCAGAGGCTCATGGGAGAGGTCTTCTTGGTCCATCGGGATGACCAGTACTGGCATCAGCAAACATCTGTGGGTACCTGAGTGTCCCCAGGTAGGCCAGCAACTAGCTCAGCCACAGGCGGAAGTAGGACAGAGTGGAAATGTCCAGAAGACACTGGAAAAGCTCTCCAGTTCCTGCCCCACGAATTTCAAATTCAAGATAATTCTTCAAGCCTGCTGGAAACATAACTTGTCAAGTGAATGAATCCAGGCAGCATGAAGTTCGATGCTGTTGTCTGACGGTGGTCCTCTGGGAGTACTCAGTGTCCTGGCTCCGACGGAACTTGCCTGAGCTGTACTTTTTTTCATAGACCTAGAACCTGCCAAATGGGATTTAGATGGATTTAAATAAGCAGGTTCGGGCTTCCCTGGTGCTGCAGTGGGTAGGAATCCGCCTGCCAATACAGGGGACCCAGGTTTCAGCCCCGGTCCAGGAAGATCCCACATGCCACGGAACAACTAAGCCCATGTGCAACAACTACTGAGCCTGTGCTCTAGAGCCCACGAGCCACAACTACTGAGCCCATGTGCCACAACTACTGAAGATGGCGTGCCTATAGCCCGTGCTCTGCAACAGGAGAAGACACCTCAACGAGAAGCCCACGCACTGCAATGAAGAGTAGCCCCCTCTCGCCGCAACTAGAGAAAGCCCGCATGCAGCAATGAAGACCCAACGCAGCCAAAAATAAATAAATTAATTAATTAAAAAAAATTTTTTTTTTAAATATAAGCAGGTTCGGTAAATAACTCCGAAACTCTACAAAACTAAGATTTCTGGGCTCCTTTTTGTTAACTTGTTTTTTACTGAGTAGGAGTTTCCATCATCATCTGAAAGTAACAGACGAAATTAAGATTCAATTAGCTTTGTCTCTGCTCAAAGTAATTTTCTGAGTTTATAATGCTAAGTTTCATTGCTCAGAATCATTTTGAGTATATGAAATGTATGTCAGTGTACACAACTGTATCTACATAAATAAAATGAAATGTGAAAAATATAAACTGTGAAAAACAATGTATTATATGTATATCTATATATAATGTTACATGCAATTACATGTTATCCAGTTACATCCATATAACCCGATAACTTTTTTTTTTTTTTTTTTTGCGGTACGCGGGCCTCTCACCGTTGCGGCCTCTCCCGTTGCGGAGCACAGGCTCCGGACGCGCAGGCGCAGCGGCCATCATGGCTCACGGGCCCAGCCGCTCCGCGGCACGTGGGATCCTCCCGGACCGGGGCGCGAACCCGCGTCCCCTGCATCGGCAGGCGGACTCTCAACCGCTGCGCCACCAGGGAAGCCCTGGATAACTTCCTTTTGATGTATCTTTAACCAACTACATCTATAGAAATACTATATACAGTGTATAAATATGTCAAAATATATCCTTATTACATGGAGGGGGATGGGGGAGACCCGTAATGAGGGTACATTTATCTGAAATATCTCCTTGGTTTGTCTTGGAAAGGTTTTGTTTTTAAAAGCTGAGTAGGGAACTGGAGCTTAATTTACTTCTGGAAAAAAAGTTGATGTAATTTGAATACAAAAATAAACAGACTTTCCCATTGTGTTTGAAATTCAATTTGTAATGTAAATTTTAGGAAACATGTTTATTTTCCTTTTCTAGGAACCTAAACAACTTTTTATAAAGCTCTCTTTGGAAAATTAATAGAGATAACGTAGTCGTTCAAAGGAAGATAAAGTTCAAAACAAGTGAGTTCCGCAGATAAAATCACCCACGCCGACTCCCAAGAGGTGGTGGATGGCGTGAGAGGGGCCCCTTTGAGCTGCGTCTCCTTTCTGACACTCACTGGTGCCTTTGTACAAATAACAGAGGACAGAAAGCCCTTGTGGAAATCTTTGCTCTCCGTCCAGAATCAAAACTTAAAGAGAGATGAAAGCATCATAATTGGATGAAACCTCTCCTTTTTCCCCTTAGTAAGTACTGTTTGTGTATAACAGTTTGTCCAAAATTAAAATTTTCCAGTAGGAGACATAGAGATAATTGATTTTGTTCCCCTGACTTCGCTGTAAATGAAAAGCCATCTGAGTATTTGCCCACTCTTTTCAAGTTATTGTCTCTATATTTATTCCATTCTCTCCAAGTTTCTGGGTAAGAACAGCCCAGGGTCACCCTGGGGAGCCTGGCCCCTGTCCCTGCCTTCCCAGAGATTATGCTGTTACACTCTGGGATGTGGTGTGAGCATCAGGATTTTTCAAAGTCCTGCACCCCCAGCTCCCCTTCCTAGCACTCTAGTGTTCTCACGTAATTCTAGGAGAATTATGTAATCATCCCAGGCTTCTCAGTGCCTCAGCAAACTGCATTTAATCTTTGCGGTTCTCACCCCTTCGATTAAAAGAAGTGATGCCCTTCCTTTGAACAACCAAGCAGTCAGTGCCTGAGTTAATTGGACTCTTACGGTCTTGAACATGTATTGTTTGGGCATTTCTTTTGTACGGAGAGTCCAATAGATGCTCAAGCCAAGGAATCCTCATTTGTGAGCACAGGGTGAGAGAAACAATCGATTTAGCAGGGTGGGGAGGTGAGGTGGGAATTGCGTTAACTGTTTCCTTCCCTTCCAATTTCAGATTTGGGCTCCTAGCACTGATTAAAGGAGAGAAGAAGCCAGGCAGGCAGGGTGGCCCTGGGGTGCTTTGGCATTGCCCAGGATATTGCCAGGGAGTTGGGTGGCTTGGAGACCTACCAGTTCACCTTCTCCTCGTCCCAGTTGCCGTGGGGCAGATAAGAAAATGGGCTCAGGCAGCAGATAATTCAGCCAGATGGGCCATCTTCACAGAGATCTAACATCTCATTCCTCAGCCTGTCTCTAGGCTTCTCCGTCTAATACAAAGGGAGATGCTAAGCATCCCCACCTCAGTGTAACAGGACTTAAGTGAGGTCACAAATAAAAGCACTTAAAGAGTATGGGGCACATAGTAAGTGCTCAATAAATGCAAAAAATTATTGCTACTTTGGTCCATCTCTTAATTTTTTTTTCAAGCAGTGACAGCATCTTTTAGGATGTGAAGATTGTTTCCTTTTTTTCCTCTTTCAAAGGAAGGTGAAAATGTGGAGGTAAACATCTTAGAAAATACATGTGAAGTGAAGTGTAGGTGTTAATTGGAGCAAGAAATCTTCAGAGAAGAGCATTACTTCAAGTGGAGCTCTGCAGACAGTTGGAGGTGCTAGCATTGTACTGTTGTGGGAGCGTTCCAGCCTTCAGCCTGGTGGTTCTCCAGCGGTGAACTTTGTGCTTATTATGTCTTAACTTTGGGGACTTCCACCTGTCATCCTTTCTCTCCATGGCTTAGACGTTACTCACAGCTCTTTGTTTTTTTTAAATTTTTTTTGCGGTACGCGGGCCTCTCACTGTTGTGGTCTCTCCCGTTGCGGAGCACAAGCTCTGGACGCGCAGGCTCAGCGGCCATGGCTCACGGGCCCAGCCGCCCTGCGGCATGTGGGATCCTCACGGACCGGGGCACGAACCCGTGTCCCCTGCATCGGCAGGCGGACTCCCAACCACTGCGCCACCAGGGAGGCCCACAGCTCTTGGTTTTGCTTTAGCTGCTTTTACTTCTGTAACTTTGTTAACCTTTATCTCCGCCCCCTGCCCCCCGCCCCGCACCCTTCATTACTCTTCAGTACATTGACTCCCCTCTCCTGATGCCATTTTTTCTGTCTAGGAACAGCCTTTAGAGATTATGTTCTGTCCATCTTAAATAGCATTATAAAAAAAATTCAACTGGAGGGAATTGGACATGCTATTATCATTGGTCCATCGTAGCCTTAGCTTTGTTTGTCATTACCTTCATTAAATACTATAATATATTCAACGTCCACTGAACAGAAGAATTAGGAAGTGGCTAATCACTTACCCCACCTATCCTACCTCTTTATCTTTCCTGCCTCCTTGCCCCAGAAGTAACCGGGAACCTGTGATTGGGTTTTTCATTCCCTTGCTTTGATTTTCTTTCTCTGTTTATCACATGCATGTGTATACCTTAATAATAGGTGAGTTACTTTTGCTTGCTTTTGTGTTTTATATAAATAATATCCTATTGGGACTTGCTTTCTTTTTTTCACTCAACCTTTATTTCTCTGATGTCATTCATTCAGTTTGATGTCTATAAAGTATTAAGCCAGGGAGCTACGCCATGATGACTTATCCGTTCTCCTGTGTTAGGGCATCTGGATTGTTTTCAGTCTTTTGCTTTTACAAACAGTGCTGCTGGAAGTGGATTCTCAGTCTGGACTCCTATGCACATGTGCTAAGCTCCTCTTGGATCATAGTCAGAGATGGAATAGGTCAATGGTGGAGGTGCATTGTTTCCCTAAGTGATACCAGTTTATACACTCACTAGCAGGGTGTTGCTGTCTTTTGGTCCTGTAGGATTGAGGGACAGACTTCTCTCCTGAGTCAGATAATACTCACTACTACTGTTTGGACCCCTGTACCCACCACCATATCCGCTCCCATCTCCACCACCATGGTACAGTGTGCTAGAGGGGCACAGTGCATTCTTTGCACCTCAGGTACTCACTGTGGCCTTGCAAAGCAGGTATCATTATGCTCATTTTGCAACAGAGGAAACCTTAGCTGATGGATGCAGCATAGTCGAGAGTTGACCCAGATTAAGTAGATCCTGGGCTCCAGCCCCGTTCTGTCTGAGTCTAAAGCCCACACCGTGTTCACTGGCGACCCTTCTTGCCTCTTGTCCGTTATTTATGACCAAAGTCACCAATGTATTGGGAAAGCAGGTGTCATTTCATTTAGAAAAGGATTCTGTGACACTCTCCTTTGAGGCAGCCAAAAAGACATTTTTAAAGTGAAATCAGTCTTTTGTGGGATTCTGGGGAATCACTTTTCCTATGCTTCTGAATATCTGTTTGGCGTCTGCTTTTCTGGGATCACAAGATTTGAAGAGTGGAAACAACTGGGATGGTTTTAAGCTGCAGTACATGATAGCTAGGGAACTAGCCAAGGCGTCACTTGATTGAAGAGTTGTATCCCTAGGTTTCCCCCAACTGTCTGTCATTCTCAAGTAGTGCAGGAGACCTAGAGCAGGAGACAGGAAGGATGAATTATGTCTGGATGTCTTAACCTAAACGGGTCCTCTCTTTTAGAATGAACCCATGCTGCAAACCTGTGTGGTTTCCAAGCCACCCCTTGAACCATATATATATATATATATATATTTTCCCCCTCCCACCCCCCAGAGTATTTCTAGGCTGTCAGGATCATTTCCTAATGCATGTGATGTACTCCACAGCATCGTCTAGTAAAATAATATCACTGTATCTGTCTGTTCCTAGCAAACCCAGGAGAGACTCAGTTCTGCTTCACATCTGGCGTATGTCAACTGGAGTAGAAACTTGACTGTGAAAAACGGTGCAAGTACTTTATCTTTGCGTTAGCAGGTTATAAACCGGTCCTTCCTTAATGCGTATTTTAATGTGTTTTCCTTTAGAAGAGCAATACCTCCATCGTTATGATCAAAAACTATGAAAAACAGACAAGAGTAAAAAGGGGGGGAACAAAATCATTTGTTGTCTCTACCACCCGAAGACATGAACTGCTAACATTTTAGTGAATCTCCTTCCAGTCCTAAAAAAAAAAGTCTAGGGCTTCCCTGGTGGCACAGTGGTTGAGAGTCCACCTGCTGATGCAGGGAACGCGGGTTCATGCTCCAGTCCAGGAGGATCCCACGTGCCGCGGAGCGGCTGGACCCGTGAGCCATGGCCGCTGAGCCTGCGCGTCTGGAGCCTGTGCTCCGCGACGGGAGAGGCCACAGCAGTGAGAGGAAAAAAAGTCTATATTCTAAGATTGTGATCACACCAAATATATAATTCTGTGTTCTTCATTTTAAGTTTAATATTATAATGTATTTCTCCATATTTTTACATATTCCTCTCAAACATCATATTTAATGGCAGTATAATTCTTCAATAATTTCTTTTTCCTTTCCCCTTTCTATTTCCTTCTTTTTTTTTGTCTTCTTCAAGGATTCAGTAAATTATGGCCTATGAAGTTAATGCCTGTTAAATAGGATCTTGGCTAATATGGTCTGTATTTCAGTGACCTGGACGCATCTTACATGATACTAGAAATGAAATATATCTAATCTATCTATGTAAAAACCAAAGATGTATTTCACTAGTGACAGAAATGAGGTCATTGGGGATTTTGGAGTGTAGCAGTTCTCACACTGGTCACACTGGAGAGTGTATCAGGCTCACCTGGAGGACTTGTTAAAACACAGATGTGTGGACCCCAGCCCTTGATTCTGACCTGCTAGGTCTGGGACAGGGCCTGAGCATATAACAAGCTCCTAACCACAGACCACACACTGAGTTGCTCTGACACGTAAAACCAGGTTTGGTAATAGTTTTTACACGCTCACCTAACTCTGCTGTTGGTAATTTAATATAGGCAAACAAGTTAGTAGGCCCCATGCATGGGTCTCGTATTGGTCTCATATGTATTGGCCATCGATGGCATTGATTGGGGGAGACATCAAGCTATGTGTTAACATGAAAAATTGCAGTTAAACTTTCAGGTTCCTTTTGCACTCATTTCCCTGCTTATTGTAAATGGGGGGAGGGGGGCGGGAGTCAAGTACAGTTTTTTCCCAACCATCCGTACGTAAATTGATGCAAATTTAACGGTGACTTCTTTTTGCCATCACCAGCTGGGGTCCTTGACCATTTCTCTCTCTGATTGCTTTCTTGGGCTTCACACTAAGCGTAAGACAGAAAGTCTTTTAAGGTTTGTCCTTGCTTAGCATCTGGGCCCCCTGGCTTAACTGCCTGCAAAAATGCTCTGCTCTGGGGATTGTGGAGGAGAAACTTTGAAGCTGGATGTGGACCACACCCACCCCGCTCACAGCAGTTGTGCCTCAGAGAATGAAAACCAGTGTTCCGTAAATGAATTATGCAACTCTGATGTGGATTGGGGGTGGAATCAGATTGTCTCCCAAAGCAGAATGCAAGTCACTTTGTTGTCCACAGCCATTTTCCGTTGTGTGCACAGTTGCCTTCCTAGGACATAATGTGTTCCTGGGGATTTACACTGCACTGAAACAAGCAAGCTCACAATCCACAAAGGCCATATTTCAAAAGTTTTTTTTTTTTTAGTGTGTTCTCCCCTCTGGTAAGATGTGGGCTGTGTACACGGAGGAGTGATGTTTTCCAGGACTCCCGAGGATATGAAATCTGTGGGCAGTTCCCCACTCCTCTTGCAGGGTCTCTTTTATGTTTTCAGGCAGAAATCCCCATGGAACTGAAGATAATTATTTTTTATTTTATCTTCATCACACAGGGGGTTCTTTCAAGTAAAACGGCTTCCAGTTTGATGGGACAAAATGGATCTTTTCGTTTCCCCTGAGTCTCATTGGCATGAATGACAAAATAAACCCTTATAAAACACACCGTGTGGAAACAGTCATTTCGTTTTTTGAGATAAACTTTGTGGACTCCTCCATTCGGCACAGGCTGATGGTGAAAATGCAAAGGGAGAATTCAGCCCTGCCTATTTTCAACTACCTTGGAATCTCAAAGTGTCCTTTGGGACCAAGTGGCCAGTGTGACTTAGGAGAATGCTCTCCGGGGAAGACACAGATTTCATTTTAAGAAAGAGAGGAAGGAGGGCTGTGTCCTGGTTCTTTTGAGATGCTAGGATTATCCCTACCATGAAAAATAGTAGTTTCCCTAGCAACAAGAGATAAGATAAGATGCTCATAAATTTTCCCCACCTACTCATTTTTTAAAATGCTGTGAAGCAGATGGTTTGGATAGTGCAGGTATTCCAGAGTCTAATTTACTCAGTGTCGATAGAAGGAGCGTAAATATTGAAGTGTTTGTGCTCTGCAGTTTGCAAAACTGCAGCCTGACAACTCTTTCAAAGATGAGAGCTTTCCAAAGATCCAGCCTCTCTATCAATAATCCAAACAGGATGTTGGCAAAAAGAAAGCATCGGAGGACCCAGATCCCTTAGCCTGTGTGAAGGAGATAGACAGGGCAAAGAATTCAGTGTGCTTGGTAGCACAGGATAAAAGAAAGCAAGGCTGTCAGAAGGATAACTAGAAAGAAACAGAGGTCCAGTGTTCAAAGTTGTTAACCGTTGGGTACTGGCAAGAAATCTTTACAGAATCTATTTATTTTACATAGCCACGCAATTCAGCGTTGGACAGTGCCGCTTTCAATGGTGTTGCTTATTGAGGCGTGTCTTTGCATTTCATCAGCTCGATGGCTTTTCTTTGCCTAAGCCGGGTGCATCATGGTGGATACGGTTACTTGGCTTTATGACGTGTGTGTATAGAGGTGCGTAAGGAGACAGGCTCACCCTGGGTCTCAGGTGGGAAAGGGCTACAAGATGAGGATTTTCACTCATAGGTCAGAAATGGAAAAGCTCTTTGTCCCTTGCATTGTAAATGATTAAAAATGATTTCTGGCTTGTGTTTGTGCACAGTGAAAATTCCGGTTCCTTTAATATTTCTTTGGTGCCTGTAACCTAGATTCTTACTGTGCTAAGACAAATATGTGATACACGGATAAACTTATTTCTTTTGTTTTATTTTTATTAAAATTTTTTTTGAGGTATAGTTGTACGATATTACATGTTTCAGGTGTACAATATAGTGATTCACAATTTTTAAAGGTCATACTCCATTTATAGTTACAAAATATTAGCTATATTCCCTGTGCTGTACAATATAAATTTTGAAAATGAAATTTGAAGCATTCATATATATCTGTTTGTAGATATATATGAACGTACATACTCATTCCCCCCCCCCTCACTCTCAATGGGATATCCACCTGGATCATGTGTCTCTTTTTAAGACATACAGATTTATTTTCCTTTTATATACATTAAAGGTAAAATACTGACATACATTCTTTAGTTTATTCCAGGAAAATGGCACAGGAAAGTACCAGATAATTGTACGTCTACAATGAAAACGATAAGATAGCTTGGCAGGCAGGATTGGCTGTGTTTCGGTTCTGTCAGCCCCGAATACGGTTTTCATTGTTCTTGGCTGAAGTTTCCATTGTCTGGTGAATACGAGGAGTCTTTTGCTGAGATTTGCTGCATCCGGGATGATTTCCAGACAGTTGTCAAGTGTAACTGATAAACACAATTTAATTTCCTCTTTTTAAGAAATAGCTTGAATGTATGCTGATACTTAGGTTGAAAATATGTCAGTTTTCCATTTTATGAGGGCTGTGAAGTCCACGATTGTTTGGCTCTCATGGAATTCATGCCTTCCAGCCCATCTCAAGCATGTCCTTATGAGTTGATGCCTTTGGGGTCCCCAAAGGGGACACACTCCATTGTTCAGCTCTGGTCAGTCCTGCTTGTTTATTAGGCATGATGATTAAAGTGGTGGAGAGCTTGGAAGAAAAATTCTCCAGATGGTGAGCTTTCCAGTCCACATTCATGAAAGCTTTTGGGAAGACTCCAACTTCTATTTTATTTTAAGGGATCAACTTACATTATTTCATGAATGAAATGAGACGTTGGGCTGAAGATAAACTATTCTACTGCAACTCGTAGCAGCCATAATACATGGTTGAAGGTATCTGGATTGCCGTAAACTCTCTCTTGATTAATAGCTGATGGGTGGTTGATTTTTGGGCTGTGAACAAATTAACGTAACAAAAATATGGTTTATATTTGCAGCTTGGATTTTGGGACACTCATATAATAGTCCTGATGTTAGATACAATGTTCAAGCTGGCATTTCAATTTTAGGCTACTGTGTATACCTTCTTGGGACAGTGTAAATGCAAAATGATCATGTGACACGGATTCGGATGTGCAGGACAAAGGTGTGCATGATATGGGGCCTTCGAAAATCATTTTCCAATATCCATGTTTTTGTTTCCCTTCAGAGATGTGTGCCTTGCAACGATATTACTAAAGTCTTTCAGCAATGACTTTCGACATACTTTTGAAACAGGACGATCAAAAAAATTCACCTAAGACATCTGGGCCTGTGTCATTCCATGGGGCCAAGTAATAATTAGAGAAATTTGAGTCAGTGGCATTTTAAATTTTTATATATATATATATTTATTTATTTATTTTTATTGTGCTTCACTTTATTGCACTTCACAGATATTGTGTTTTTTACAAGTTGAAGGTTTGTGATAACCTTGTATTAAGCAACTCTATTGGCACCATTTTTCCAGCAGCACTTGGTGACTTCATGTCCCTGTGTAATATTTAAGTAATTCTCTCAATATTTCAAACCTTTTCATTATCATTATATTTGTTTTTTTTAAATTTTTATTGGAGTATAGTTGCTTTACAATGTTGTGTTAGTTTCTACTGTACAGCAAAGTGAATCAGCTATACGAATACATATATCCCTCCTTTTTGGATTTCCTCCTCATTTAGGTCACCACAGAGCCTTGAGTAGAGTTCCCTGTGCTATACAGCAGGTTCTCATTAGTTATCTATTTTATACATAGTGTCAATAATGTATACATGTCAATCCCAATCTCCCAATTCATCCCCCCCCCCCACCTTCCCTGTTTTTTCTTAATAGCAGTCAACTGTTTGTGGTCTCTTTGGTATCCAAAAGAATCACCTTTGACTGGCCTGATGCCCTCATTCTGTTTTTCTTTCCCTTCCAGTTTTATTGAGGTATAACTGACATATAGCAATATATAAGTTTAGGGTGTAAAGCATAATGAATTGACTGACATACATCACGAAATGATTATCCAATACGTTTAGTAATAACATCTATCATCTCACATAGATACAAAATTAAAGAAATAGAAAACAAAGTTTTTCCTTGTGATGAGAACTCAGGATTTATTCTCTTAACAACTTTCGTATATGATATACGGCAGTGTGAATTATATTTGTCACGTTGTACATTACATCCCTAGTACTTATTTATCTTAAATTTGAAGTCTGTTCCTTTTGAGTCAGTGTTATTTTAAAGAGTGTTTCAAAAACTGTTGGGAAGGAATCAAGGTTGTGCTAATAAGTTGCTTGAGTTGGTTTTCCTGTCTCTCTCAGTTTTGCTTTTATTACATCCTATTTTAAATTAGATGGCAAATAGTGATTGCGGTCCAGCCAGCGTGTAGGGTTAGATGTCTCTGACAGGCACTTTTGCTCCTCTCTTGGACTCGTGTGCGCCTGCGTCACTTTTCCATTTATTTTTACGGGGATGTGTTCATATTCTTTGACATTGCACGTCTCCCCTCCTGATTGTTCCCTTATGTGCCCTTTCCCACATTTAAGCAGTGATGTTCTTGTGAGCTCATTGCCTCACTGCACAAAGCAGAAAATAACAGGAGGCTTTCCGCCTAGCTTTGGTTTCCAGGAGCCGCAGGTCCTAGGGAACTAGAGGGCTCTTTCTTGATGGAAAATTTGGGGAAGTTTGTGGGTTGAGGAGAGATGGCTTTCCCAAGAAGCTAGAAGATATTTGTTGGGGCCCCAGGATGGCGGAAGAGGAGGTGTGGATAGGAGGGCTTTCCGGGAGGCTCCCTGTCTGAGACCGCCCACTGAGAAGAGGAAATGACCAGGGACACAGGTGGAGGGAGCCTTTGAAGGCTCCGTAGAGATGTGGGGAACCTGCCGGAGCAGCAGCTTCTGGCGAAACACCCACTTCAGGCGTGGCCATCGTGAGCCGTGTCTCTGGGAAAGGGTCACTCGTCTCTTCTGTTAACAGGGAGTGGGGCTGTTTCTGGGAGGGAATTTGGGGGTTGGGGATGCTCAGGCTGGTCCAGGTTAAAATCCTCCCCCTCTGTCGCAGAATCCTACTCTTTTCTCATTAAAGCTCTGGCTTTGACTTAGAAATCAGGCTACACGTTCAAGCTGTCTTGCCGCTCTGCTACTTATAAAATGAGAACCTGGGCCTTATTTTCAGCACAGTCTGCCCTGTGGTTGCTGGAGATGAGTGTCCTAAATCGGTGAATAGCTTCCCTGAGCCTGTACATTTCTTGCAAAGCTTCTAATGCCATCAAGAGAATTCCTCCTGCACTTAATTAATCTTTGTAACTATCACCGTCCCCTCTCCAAACCTCAGCTTCCACCCGTGCCTCCTCTCCATTAACCACAGGTGAGGCCTCGGTAGCTACGATGCCCCTGCATGCCACAAGCGATCACCGTCCTGTTCGTGATCAGTGATCAGGTCCCTATTGCTGTCAGACTGGCCACCCACTTCCAAAATCCTATCTTGAGGGTCTGCTTCCTGAAGCCACTGTTGGTACCAACTGTCTTAGGTGAGATTCTCTGAGAAATGGACCTAGAGCCAATAGCTTGTGTAGAATATTTAATTGAGGAGTGAAGTCCCAGGGAAGCAGAGAAAGGGAGAGAGGAATGTGGTAGGCAGAATAAAGGTCTGCCCAAAGATGTTCTGAAACAGCGCATGTGATATCTTACATGGCAAAGGTGCCCGATGAGGCACGAGGCCAGGTCTTGTCAAAGTGTGCCCTGAGGGACTCAGCCTGAGTCCGCCACGCTGGTCACTGCAGTGGAGGCTAGGCCGATATGTGGCGGACAGCCTCAGGGACAGATGGGGCCAGGAGGACCCAAGGTGAGTGATCCATAAGGCACACCATCTGAATCAGGCAGAGGAAAGGGAGGATGTTCTAGGACAGGTGCCTATGGGCCATTAATGTTGGGTTCCTCCGGGAAAGTTCTCACAAACACGTTCTTAAAAAAAAAAGAAAAAAAAAAAAGATCACAGTTCTCTTGAAAAACGCCTCATTTTTCAAAGAGTCTTTTCTTTTTTAAAGTTTTTTTATGTTTACAGTCTGTTTCTATTCCGTAAGTACTGGTGTGGCTGTGGATGAGGTGCAGCCATATATTTAAGACTTTCTGCCGTGTTCTCTTTCTCCAACTTGCCCTCCTTTGGCTGGTGATCTTTGTCTCTGTCCCTGGGAAGCTGAACCCTGGTGCTTTCCCAAACGACGTGCCGATACCCTGCGCTCCCTCCCAGTCCGGCACACTTGCCTCAGGATTCAGGGTTTCTGAATTTCTCAGCTGGACAGCCTGGCTCACAAGCCCGGGGCCCCTGGTCCTGGCTTCACCCTCTGCTTTGCCCCAGGTTTTCAAGTGTTCTGCTGGATTCCAACCTCTGTGTGAGCTCCTATTCCTTAATAATCTGAGGTGGCATTACATATTATTATACCTTTTAAGCTAAACTTTTCGTTGGAAAATGAGACGTAAATACAGAAGAGCACCCCAAAGTGCATAAAGATTAAATGGCAAGCACCCTTGTGAATATCATGTGTGTCATAAAACAGAACATTCACCAACCCTCTAGAAGCCCCATCCTGTACTCCTTCCCAGTCATACCCCATTCCCCTACCTCCAGGTACACACAATCCTAATTTTTATAGTAATTACTTCCTTGAATTTCTGTAGTTCTGTCCCCTGGATATGCATCCCTAGGCATGATGGGTTTTATCTACTTTTGTAATTTGATGTCTTTTCAATCACTTTTAACCTGTGCTTTTCTCCATTCCTTTTGCTGTTGTTATTTGTTCTTACAATTTATCTGTTGAGGAACCTGGGTTTTGGACCCGTTGAGTTTCCCAAAGTCTGGACTTTGCTGATTGCTTACTTACGGTGAAGATCAGTATTTTCCTCTGTTCTCTGTATTTTCTTCATTGGATGTAGAGGCTTCATCAGACCCATGTTCAGTCTGTTTGGCGAGACTATATATAAGTGGTGTTGAGTTCTTTCCTCAGGAACCACAATAATATCTGAGTTTCACTCGTTTTTTGTGACCTTAGTAGCTGGTAATATGCTGGGTCTGTGAATTCCCTGGAGGTTGCAAAATGGTGATATTCGATCCCATAATTTTGTTTTCATTTATTATTTGTAATAATGTTAGAAGGAGTCACTTCTCATTTACTCTTGGGTATAATTCAGACAGGAAAGGCAGGATAAATGCTTGATTCATTATCAACTTTATGATCTTCATGGATTGATTTCTTATAAATCTCAGAAAGTGATCAGTTTTTAAAATTTTAATTGTGAACTCCCCATTTTAAATTGCAGTTTTCATCCTTATTGAAGTTCAAGTTGTCCCATCTGTAATTGGTGACAGCCTTTTCATGTTGACTCCTGACTCATTTTGACACATCCCTCATAGACATGGATGGGTTTCTTTTTATTTATTTTTTATATAAGTATAGTTGATTCACAATGTTAGTTTCTGGTGAACAGCAAAGTGACTCAGTTATACATACATACCTATGTTTTTATATATACTTTTCCATTATGATTTATTGCAAGATATTGTATATAGTTCTCTGTGTTATACAGTAGGTCTTTGTTGTTTATACATTCCATATGTAATAGTTTGCCTGTGCTAGTCCCATTTCTTTAAGTCATCTTCAATTTCCTTTATCAGTGTTTTATAGTTCTCAGTGTATAAGTCTTTAACCTACTTGATCAGGTTTATTCCTAAGTATTTTATTTCTTTTGATGAGATTTCATTTTTTAATTTTATTTTTAAATTAAATTTTCTTTTTTCTGTTTTTAATCTTTTGGCTGCATCAGATCTTCGTTGCTGCCCACAGGCTTTCTCTAGCTGCGGCGAGCAGGGGCTACTCTCCGTTGCGGTGCACAGGCTTCTCGTTGCGGTGGCTTCTCTTGTTGTGGAGCACGGGCTCTAGGCGCACGGGCTTCAGCAGCTGTCATGCGCAGACTCAGTGGTTGTGGCTCGCAGGCTCTAGCGTGCAGGCTCAGTAGTTGTGGCTCATGGGCTTAGTTGCTCCACAGCATGTGGGATCTTCCCGGACCAGGGCTCGAACCTGTGTCCCCTGCATTGACAGGCAGATTCTTAACCACTGCACCACCAGGGAACTCCCTGATGCGATTTTACAAGGGATTGTAATTTTACTTTCCCTTTCTGATATTTCATTGTTAGTGTAAGAAATGCAACAGATTTCTGTATGTGAATCTTTTGTATCCTGCTACTTTGCTGAATTTGTTTATCATTTCTAGTAGTTTTTGTGTGGAGTCTTTAGGTGGATGGGTTTCTTGATGTCGGCCATGATAATGTCTTTGAGGTCATCTTGTACACTTTGTGTCCCAGGCTAGGAACTGGCTATTTCTGCAAAATTCCTTGGGGTCTTTCACTGGGAAATGATACTATAAGAACATAATCTTGGTGCTAGGAACATTCATTGTTATTGGATAGTCATTGTTTCTAGGACATTACAGTGGACAGAACTGGAATTTTTATTTTAAAGATAAATTACTATATGAGTTTATAGCGAGACTTTAATGTTTCTTTTGGAAAAATTTACCTCCTTTTTTCACACCAATGATCCACAGGCTCAAGAACACTGGGAAGGATAGAATTCGAATATACAGATACAAACTACTATATATAAAATAAATAAACAACCAGGTCCTACTGTATAGCACAGGGAACTATATTCAATATCTTAAAATAACCTATAATGAAAAAGAATATGTATATGTATATATAACTGAATCCCTTTCCTGTACACCAGAAACTAACACAGCATTGTAAAATCAACTATACTTTAGTAATCAAAAAAGAATATGTATAATCACCCATTTGCTTTATCTTACATCACACACACCACAGTCTCAAAATAATGATTTTACTACCACCACCACTAATGTGTTTACTAAAAACAGTTACATTTTTTTGCATCTGCTGGCCTCATTCTTTCTTCATTTTTTAAATGTAGTATATTTACATTGAGTGTACAGCCATTACATGCTATACTCTTTCCCTTTTAACTCTCAGTTTTTTTTTTCTCTTTTTAACTTTTTATTTTATACTGGAGTATAGCCGATTAACGATGTTGTGATAGTTTCAGGTGCACAGCAAAGTGACTCAGCCATACATATACATGTATCCTTTCTCCCCCAGACTCCCCTTCCATCCAGGCTGCCACATAACATTGAGCAGAGTTCCCTGTGCTACACAGTAGGTCCTTGTTGGTTATCCTTTTAAAATATAGCAGCATATACATGTCGATCCCAAACTCCGTAACTGTCCCTTCCCTCCCCTTAACTGCCCCTTCCCTCCCCACTTCCACCCTGGTAACCATAAGTTCATTCTCTAAGGCTGTGAGTCCATTTCTGTTTTGTAAATACGTTCATTTGTATCATTCCTTTCTAGATTCTGCATATAAGTGATATCATACAATATTTCTCTTTCTCGGTCTGACTTACTTCACTAAGTATGACAATCTTTAGTCCATCCATGTTGCTGCAAATGACATTATTTCATTCTTTTTTATGGCTGAGTAATATTCCATTGTATATATGTACCACATCTTCTTTGTCCATTCCTCTGTCAATGGACATTTAGGTTGCTTCCATGTCTTTGCTATTGTGAGCAGTGCTGCAGTGAACATTGGGGTGTATGTATCCTTTTGGACCATGTTTTTCTCTGGATATATGCCCAGTAGTGGGATTGCTGGGTCATATGGTAATTCGATTTTTAGTTTTTTAGGGAACCTCCATGCTGTTCTCCATAGTGGCTGTATCAATTTACATTCCTACCAACAGTGCAAGAGGGTTCCCTTCTTTCCACACCCTCTCCAGCATTTATTGTATGTGGATTTTTTGATGACGGCCATTCTGACTGGTGTGAGGTGATACCTCATAGTAGTTTTGATTTGCATTTCTCTGATCATTAGCGATGTTGAGCAGCTTTTCATGTGCCTCTTGCCCATCCGTATGTCTTCCTTGGGAAAATGTCTATTTAGGTCTTCTGTCCATTTTTTTGATTGGGTTGTTCATTTTGAGGATATTAAGCCGCATGAGCTGTCCGTAAATTTTGGAGACGAATCCCTTGTCGGTCACATCATTTGCAAATATTTCCTCCCATTCTGAGGGTTGTCTTTTCATCTTGTTTATGGTTTCCTTTGCTGTGCAAGAGCTTTTGAGTTTAATTAGGTCCCATTTGTTTATTTTTGTTTTTATTTCCATTACTCTGGGAGATGGATCGGAAAAGATGTTGCTGCGATCTATGTCAGAGAGTGTTCTGCCTAAGTTTTCCTCTAGGTAACTCTCAGCTGGTTTTTGTGTGCAAGTCATGATGGATTTAATGCGTACCAGTAGCTTTATGTTGAGATTAGTGTTGCTGAATACAAAGACCCCAGGTTGTGCTTACCTTCCTTGAGTATTTTAGATATATTTACTCCATTTTTTATTGAAATAAAGCCTTGCTATCAAAGTCTGATCATGATCTAATTTTTTCATTATATGTCCCTTTCTAATTTTGCCCATAAAGGCACAGGATTCTTTTTCTTTAAAATTCAGAACTTTTACTGGACCATGTCTTCACGTGGGCTGTTCTAAGTCAGTACGCCCAGAGATGGTAGTTGCTCTTTAAATATGTCATTACACATCTTCATTTTGAAAATGTTTCTTGAATTATCACTTTTAGTATTTTTTACCTTGTTTCAGTTTCCTCCGTCAGGGATTTCTGTTGTCAACATGTTGGGTCTTCTTTGCTCATTTAACTATTTGTCACTTTCTCTCAAATCCTTTTATCTCTTTAAATTTTTAAACATTTGAAAATGTCCTTTAATTTCTCACACGTCACTGTTTGTTGCTTATTCTCATGTTTTCCCGAGGTTTTTCTTTACTTCTGAACATTTTTTTCTTATTTGTAGTTGTCTTGAGTTCTGTCATCTGATTTCTGAGAATTTCTGTTTCTGATTTATGCTGTAATTTTGTTATGTGTCATTTTTATTAGTGTCTTTTAGCTCTTTTTGAAATATCAAGTTATAGTTTTCAACTGATTTACGAGGATGTATTTTCTGGCATGCTTTTCTTGTCTGTAGGGATGTCACTCTGCTCCATATTCTTTCTTTTCTTACAGTAAATTTGAATCAGACTCAACTGTGATCCCTTTCTATTGTTCAGTTTCACATGAAATTACTTTTCCTAAACTTTTAGAAGTAGCTGTGTTCACAGTTGCTTTGTAGCTTCAGCTACAGCCCTTCCTGTTCTTCTGTTTTCATGTTAAAAAACATGATGAGTTTGTTGGCCATTCTCTTTGCCTCTCTTTTCGGTGTCCTGCTCAGATTGGCTTCCACTCCTAGTGTGGGAACCCTGTCCTGAAGGGAACGCTGGTGGGCCGGTTAGAAGAGTATAGGGGCCAGACTGCCCCAACCCCTTCAGACAGGCATATTTTACGCCCGTTCGCCACTGAGTTGAACAAAAGTCTTCTCAGTTCCAGCTGCTGTTCTCAAATTGGCCCACTATGCTTGCCGCGCAAACCAGCAGGCTCTCTGGGGGTTGTTCTCTTTCTGGGTCTGCCAGGATCCCTGGCTTCCCTCAGCTTCCCCCTATGCAGTCTCTGATTCTTAAGTCTTGTAGTTTAGGGATCGTGGCTATATGGTGTCACCAGAGTTTCTTGTCAACATGGTGCATGCAGTTTTGGTTTTGTTGTCTGGTTGTTCTGTCCAGTTTTATGTGCAGATTTGGGTATATTCAGTAATTATGCCCCTGCTATAGCTGTTTCTTCCCCAAATCTGACTGGAACATTATTAAACGGTGACCATCTGTGAATTTCATGAACACAGCAAGACACAGACACTTAACGAAAGGAGTTCAAACCTCATCCCCAGATAGGCATTCCAGTGCTTTGTTATAACCTAGTAAAATTAAGCCCTGGACACAGACTATTGTACGGCCCAAGTAAAAATAGCTAGAACAGGCCAGGATCTCCGTGTTTGTGTAAATGAGTGTGCAAGAGCGGGCACAGGTGAGGTATGTAGGGGCTCTCAAGGCATCAGCACACTCCACTTAAAGAAAGAAGCAATCGTCGAGCACTGTCTGTGCTCAGCGGTGTCCTAGGAACCGGGAATATAGGGATGAAGAACTCACAGCTTGTGTCTTCCATGTGCTCTCAGTCTGAAGGGAGAGTAGAATTTGGAGCCAGGAAGATTCGTCACTGTTGAGCAATGGAAGGAACAAACTATTTATTCCTTTCCATCCAGATTGAGACAGACAAACAACAGGAAAAACAACCACCCAGGTTTCTGCACTAGGAATTTAATTAAATCTTTACTGGAACTGCATTTTTCAGTGTTTCTCTTTTTGTGATGAAAAGTACAGGATTTAAGGCCTAGAAATTGACCCCGTTTTTATTTGTGTTAAGCCCAAGAAGATGTGAAAGGGAGGAACTAAGCACTATGGTGCACAAAACGGCTGCCGATAAATGGTTCTTCCTCTCATCACTGGTTTAGACTGTGTTGTTTCAGAAAATCAAACATGTTTGTGTGTGTGTGTGTGTGTGTGTGTGTGTGTACATATACATGTCTTTTTGGGGGGGCTTTTATGTGTGCCCAATAATTATCCATAGGAAAGTCTCGGACAATAAGTAGCCCCGGATATACGCCACATTGATGGGGAGACTGAGGATTTCAGGTACCCTTTGGGGTGTTTTTTATGCAGAGATGGAATGAACTAAAGTGTTTGTTTAGAGGATCTCAGTTTGTTTAGAGGATTTCAGAGCAGACACGGTGAGAGCTGGGTTGATATTCCTCCAGGTGTGACTTGAGGACGACTGGGGACTATGGAGCATGGATCCAAGTGTAGAAAGAGTCCCTAATTCGAGGTTGTGGCATGGTCATTTAGAGCCCGTCCTCTTAGCTATGAAAGACTACAATATTTAAAACAAATACATCCCCATGGACTTGCTTGGCAGTGAAAAATGTTCATTTGGAAGAGTTTTTCAAACGTTCAGGTCTTCTTGTGGTTAGTTAAGAGTTATTGCCTTGGGGCTTCCCTGGTGGCACAGGGGTTGAGAGTCCGCTTGCCGATGCAGGGGACGTGGGTTCGTGCCCCGGTCCGTGAGGATCCCACATGCCGCAGAGCGGCTGGGCCCGTGAGCCATGGCCGCTGAGCCTGCACGTCCGGAGCCTGTGCTCCGCAACGGGAGGGTCCACAACAGTGAGAGGCCCGCGTACCGCAAAAAAACAACTTAACCACAGAAAAAAGGCCCATGTTAGCAGAAGGAGACGACAACCTTGACCCTTTCATAATTTCCTTGCCCCATAGCAACCTCCTCCAGTTATTTATTCTGGTGTCTGATTTCCCACCCGTAAAGAACCTTTATTAGTGGTAATTATATTAGGCAAAGGAAAACAAAAAAAAAAAAAAAAAAAAAAAAAAAAAAAAAAAGAGTTATTGCCTCGCTTGTGTTATTCTTCCATCTTTGCTCGGGGTTGTCCATGTAGGTAAATGCAGGGAGAAATGGCCGTGATGGCAGAAGGAGGATGAGGCAGAGAAAGGGCAGTGACGCGATTGGTGATATGCACGGAAGGAAAACCTCGGCAGACTCATTTTTATGGCTGGTTAACTGATATGTAGAAGGTTTAATCAAAGGACAGCTTTATTTTGGGAATGAGATTCTCTCTGTGTTATCTAATTAGCCAGGTCATACACCATCTGTTTTGGTGAAGCTGGTCGCATGAAAAATCAGCCAGTTGGGTTTTTTTTGTTTTTTTTTTTTTAGGTCTTTAACCTGTTTCAGGGGAACAGACATCAAAGTGGAACATTTAGGGAGAGCATAGCTTTTCTGAAAAGTTAATGCTTTGGGGTTGGCAAACTGGGGTGTACATCATAGAAGTGGTCTGAGAGTAGCAGTACAAAATAATAAACAGAGTAAGAAACACTCACTGAAATACATACAGCCTTATTTGCCTATTTACAAATTTGCAAATTGTCCCCACAGTCTTTTCCAATAGCGCAGAAGATATCCGTCAGTGGTCTTTAGGTGTGGATAAAGTAGAAGGCTTGATATGATTCAGCTTGAGCCAATACACTGACAACAAGTGCAGACACTTTATAAGATTGTTTTGAGTC
The DNA here is from genome assembly GCF_000442215.2 of Lipotes vexillifer. Lineage (NCBI taxonomy): Eukaryota > Metazoa > Chordata > Mammalia > Artiodactyla > Lipotidae > Lipotes > Lipotes vexillifer. The sequence continues at coordinate 71,440 of NW_006797064.1, read as the reverse complement.
CTTATGTTTGTTGCATTGAGTGTATGTGTATGTCTGTGTGTGTGTGTCTATTGTCCTATGCTTATAACTTCTGCAGGAATCAAGGCATAGAAAATAACTGGAAAAATACTTGAGAAGACTCATTATTATAGACCTCGTACTTTGGACCTGGGTTTTCTGTTTAGGTGGAAACTGCCATTCAAGTATCTGGAGCTATTTTTAGGACTACATGGCTGTGTAGTCCCCCGGGGCAGCAGGAAACATCTATTTTACACGCAGGAAAGACGGAGAGGAGGAGGTGGTGCGATTCAAAATATGTTTGTCTTGCGTATTCTCCCCAAAAGAAGTGTCACTATGTTTTCGGTAGAAATAATTTTCAAGCAGCATTTTACTGGACACCTATTATCTCAGGGACTGTACTATATACTTGACTTCCTTTGATCTGTTCCCTTACAACCACTCTGAATGAGGACCGCTGGAGAAAGGATTCCAGGAGGGATGCTGCCTTAGAGTTAGATGGAATCATATTCCCTCAAGTGATGCTCCAAACTTCATTTGGAAATGATGTTTCTAGAGGGAGAAAAAAGAAAAGAAAAGGAGAATGTACTATAGGCAGTGCTTTACACAATTATTGGGAACAACACACCATTGTCCTGGAAATTTTCCTTTGTGAGAGGCTGTGTGACTTTTATCCATAACTAGGCATTATTGCTCAACTATGTCCCACTAATTATGTGGAACCCACTCTACCCCAACCCTCAAATGCTATAGAATTACCGCTGTGTAATTACGCAGCACGAGTATTTTGTAAAACATGAGTTAAAGGGAAAAATATTTTATAATGGCAGCAGAGTGAGGTAGAGACAATTTCTGACCAACTATACAGAAATCCGTCATCAAATTCTAAGAATTTAAGAATTGTTTGCCTAATGCACATTGTTCTTTCTAGCACTTGGGCAGTTTGTAGAAAGTCACAATTTACAGTGCCACAAAGGTAAATATATTGGATTTAAAACCATTCCACTGTGATCTAACTGAAAATATTACTGAACTCAGGGGCTGTCTACTAAAATTCAGTTTAAAATATATGAGGTCCAGCATGACAGTCTTTTTTTGGGAGTCAGGGCAAGGTGATGTCCTGAAAGCTTTCTGCCAGTAGAGTTTGATTTCAATATTTTTGCTAAAATGCCTTATTTTTGTTTCTGTTAAAGAGCTTTCCCTAAAACTCCCTGGGAGAAGCCTAAAGCAGATTTTAAAAGCTGAAGTGAACTTACTGGAGATAATGGTTATTAATGGCTTCATGTTGGCTGCGAGGACCCTCTCCCTGCTGTCTAAGATTCTGTCTTCTCTGCCTTTGATCTTCCCGGGAAGCTTTGAAGCTGCCGTCATCTTTGATTTTGATGTGCTGTTCTTGAGTCACTGTTTGAGTCCTTGGAAGAAGCAGAAAGGCTTATGTTCTTCTGTGCCTATTTTCTTTTCTTTGGGAAAGTTTACATGCCGTTGTCTTGTTGCTGATCCCTTCACACAGCATGGGCGAAGCTCACTTTGATGGTAGTGGGAGCCTTGTGCGTGAGGGGGATTAACGGATGTGAGAGAGAAATTGGGCCCCATGGGATTCTTTCTCCATAGGTTTGAGCTCTCTGTCTCTCCTTGTCTTGCTGCCTTTCTCTGTCTTGGTTTCCCTCTCTCTCTCTCTCTCTCTCCCTTCCTGCTTCTTTCTTTTCATCCCTCTCTTCCTTGATTTTAGAATTTTTTTGGCATTAAAAAGTCCCAATCAACTTCAAAAAAATGCAGGCTTTCATTTTTGGAGCAGTAGAAATTATAAAGTTTGCTCAGGACAGTGTTCTGGGGCAAATCATATTCCCTGAAACACAGTTTTTCTTAAAAATCTAACAGTTCACCTGCCGATGCAGGGGACACGGGTTCTAGCCCTGGTCCGGGAAGATCCCACATGCTGTGGAACAACTAAGCCCGTGCGCCAGAACTACTGATCCTGTGCTCTAGAGCCTGCAAGCCACAACTACTGAGCCCACGAGCCACAACTACTGAAGCCCGTGTGCCTAGAGCCTGCGCTC
>NW_006797064.1:61686-69230 GCF_000442215.2 Lipotes vexillifer | reverse complement strand
CCAAAAAAAAAAAAAAAAAAAAAATCTAACAGCTGTCCATGTGAGTTAGGAGGGTAAACCGCGGCAACACTGTCAGCCTCTGAGGAGTAGCCTGTGTGTCCAGCAGCTGTTCATCACGACACTGATTAGTTGATTAATCCAGCGTCCTGGAGGATCTGTGATGCCTGAGTGGGAACCAGCTGGTCCTTCTACTGTATCTTGGTGATGCTGTGAGGAAAGAGGTCTCTGCGTGATGCTCAAGAATGTGTCCAGGGAGGTTGTTTAGTCTCTCGCTGGTTAAAACCGCCTCTTCCCTCTCCTTTTTCAGAAGTCATGTTCCCATGAGTAAGGCCATTGCCAGTGGTAAGCATCGGCGGAGAGAAGGTGCTCCTCTTGAAAGTAGGAAGGAGCCGAGGTCAGCTCCAGAGTTGGTACCCTTCCTTCCCTGGTGTGAGGATGTGAGTGACAGGATGGCCTGGAGCTGGGGCCTTTCTAGAGAGATGGCCAGGGACCCAGAGAGTAGGGACCACAGAAGAAGCAGGCGCGTGCTCGTGATACCTTTTGGCCCTAGAGAGTGCATACTTGAAGGTGGCGTTTGGAGAAGGGAAGGGGTGACGAAGAGGAAGTGACGTGAAAGGCCAGGTCTGGAAGTCCTAGGAAGTGCTCAGCCATTTTCCCTCTCAGCTTCTTGGCTTCCCTGAAAGAACTGTACTTTGCTCTCTCTCGGGATCAGAATAACAATATACTGTATATTATGGAACAGAGTGGTCAACAGTGTCTCTATGAAGGTCTAGATAAGGAGATGTTTTAGGCTCTGAAGGCTATAAGGTCTCTGTGACAACTACTCTACTCCACCCTTGCAGTACTAGCATCCATACAGAATACATGGCAAAGAGCTGTGACCAGGTGTCCATAAAACTTCATTTACAAAAATAGGTACTGGGTCGCATATGGCTTCCGGGTCCTGCTTTGTCGATCCACACTGGAGGCCACCATGCTTGGAGGCCATGGGATTATTCCTCATCCTAGTGACTATAATGTTAATAATGATAATTGTAAGGATAATAACTATTGAAATCATAATATTATCTTATTATAATAATATTATTGTAGTAACCATCATAAGGCCAAACATGCGGCAGGTACTGTTCTAAGCATTTGACATTCATTTTTTACAGAGTTGCACAACCATCACTGTAACCTAATGTTACAACAGCTTTATAACCCCCCAAAGAATCCCATACCCATTAGCCATCACCCCCGCCCCCCACCTTCCCAAGTCCTCTAGGCCCCTGGCAAACCCCTGAACTGCTTTCTGTCTCTCTGGGTTTTCCTATTTTGGACATTCCTATAAATAGAACCATATAATATGTGGTCTTTTGTGTCTGGCATCTTTCACTTAGCATAATCTTTGCAAGGTTCATCCATGTTGTAGCATGTATTAGTAATTCGTTCCGTTTTTTTTCTTTAATAGCAAGTAACATTCCATTGTGTGGATAGACCACACTCTCTTTTTTTTTTAAAGAAGATGTTGGGGGTAGGAGTTTATTAATCAATTTATTTATTTTTTTGCTGTGTTGCGTCTTCGTTTCTGTGCAAGGGCTTTCTCTAGTTGCGGCGAGCGGGGGCCACTCTTCATCGCGGTGTGCGGGCCTCTCACTGTCGCGGCCTCTCTTGTTGAGGAGCACAGGCCCCAGATGCGCAGGCTCAGTAGCTGTGGCTCACGGGCCCAGTTGCTCCGCGGCATGTGGGATCCTCCCAGACCAGGGCTCGAACCCGTTTCCCCTGCATCGGCAGGCAGACTCTCAACCACTGCGCCACCAGGGAAGCCCAGACCACACTCTCTTTATCCATTCTTCAGTTGATGGGTTTTTGGGCTATTTCCACTTTTTGGCTGTTATGAGTAATGCACCTGTGAACATTTGTGTACAAGCTATCATGTGGTATATGTTTTTATTTCTCTTGGGTGTATACCTAGGAGTGGAGTTGTTGGGTCTTATGATATCCCCCCGTGTTTAGTTTTTTGAGGAACTTCCAGACCGTCTTTCAAGCAGCTGCACCATTTTACGTTCCCCCCAATAACAATATAGGAAGGCAACCATTTCTCCACATCCTTGCCAACAGTGAGGTGCCCTTTTTTTTTTTTTTTTTTGCGGTACTCCGGCCTCTCACTGTCGTGGCCTCTCGTGTTGCGGAGCACAGGCTCAGCGGCCAAGGATCATGGGCCCAGCCGCTCCACAGCATGTGGGATCTTCCCGGACTGGGGCACGAACCCGTGTCCCCTGCATCGGCAGGCGGACTCTCAACCACTGTGCCACCAGGGAAGCTCACCCTTTGTTTTGAGAATACGTGAGAGATGACTGAATTGGGGGCAGGGAGAAATGCAATCAAATGTTTATTTTGGTGCTCCTCAGTGAAGAAATGAGTCACCTCTGCAGACAGAATGACACGTCACGCTGGGACCTGAATCACACTTGTGTTTACAGTGAACCCTAACCTCTCATCATCTCGAGCTCTTTTTATAAAGTATTCTGTGTAAGTGTAAGCTTGGCCTAAGGTCATTAAAATTATGTTCCTTCAGAAACATTGTGGTACATATTTTTGAGAGTTTATGCCTTCTTTTCATTTGTGTCATTTTATGTCATTGCAGCGAGAATAAAGCAAAATGCAGTGTCTCACATAATTAATACTTTTTTTTTAAACATCTTTATTGGGGTATAATTGCTTTACAATGGTGTGTTAGTTTCTGCTGTATAACAAAGTGAATCAGTTATATCACATAATTAATACTTAAGAACTAACTTAGTAAAGCAACAATCAGGACCAATTTTTAGTGGAAATTGAATGTGACGTAGTAAGCAAGAGTAAGAAAAGAATCAGTAATCAGGAGAGCCGAGTTCTGCCTGCAGCTCTGCCTCGAAAATTTTATAATTCTGGGTAAATTGGTGATTTTACTGCCTCCACTTTCCCATCTCTAAGTGGGATCCCAGCCTCTTCTGTTTCTTACCTCGCAGAGCTGTTGGATGTAGCATGAGGCAGCGTATCTGGATGCACTTTGGAAAAGGTGCAGGAGTGTGAAAGTGTCCTACAGAGTCACACTGGAGTGGAATTATTAGTAGAGCGAATAGCAGCCATCTGTAGGTTGCTAGACATCATCTAACCACCCACCGTTTTCTTCTCTTTCGTGCTGACCCTTCTCTTGTACCCGTGTTGCTCTTTTGACCCAGCCACATGCACGAGGCTGCTTCAGGGAGCAGCCAGCCAGTGACAGCCACAGAGGCACACATGGTGGGCTGGAGCAGCTGGCTAGGAAGTCTCCCACCCCGCCAGGTCACAGAGCAGCTTATCCGCAACAGTTTTAGAGTAAACGAGAGACAGTGCGGGTGTGTTAGGCAAAGGCATGTTCTGGGCTGCCTGAAAGCCACGATGGAGGCTGTCTGCGCCCGCCATGGGCAGGAGGGAGTAGACAGAAAGCTTGCGCGGCACCGGGAAGCTTTGGATGGCTTTGCTTGTGTCTGCAGCTCTTTCCATCCATCCCCTCCCTCGACACACTGCACCTACGAGGCGGGACGGCAGGGTGGGGCAGTGTAGAGGTGTAAGGCTGGACATGAGGCCTTCCAAATGTCAGACGGAGACACCTCTGCCTCTGGGGGCGGTGCTGGCGGCACGGAACATTTTCTTTGCCAATGGGGGCACATATCCCACGCAGAGAAAACTCTGCTCTGAGATTGTGGGAGGATTTTTGCCTCTTAATTGAGCTCAGGTATAAGACTCATGCTGAGATTTAATTACCCTTTACCTTTCAAATTCCTTGAAATAGTAACGATTTGCAGAGTACACCCACATTCTCTTAAATGCACTAATAATTTTCTCCAACAAGCCTAATACCCAGTACGGTGTCTTTCTCTGTAGCTTTCATGTGTCCTACTCGTTTCCACCCTTGGCTGTCTCTGGGCCTTTTGGGATGCTCTGGAGGAATTTGGGTGTGGACCAGGGCCCGCCGTGTGAAGGACTGTGGTTCTGCACACTGTGGACCCTGATTCATGGGGCATATTTAACTGACCTCGTCTTGCGCTTCGGATTCCTTTTATCCCAGCAGCCATAGTGTGGTTGGTGCTCTGCTTTATTTTCCCGCTGCTCTGCTTTATTTTCCCACTGCTCTTTACGTCTTTCTGGGTTACCTGACACTAGTTACTACGTTTGTATAGGTGAACTTGAAAGAGGTCAATACTTGCAGGGAAAGAAAACATTCGGAGCTGTCAGTACTCAGATAAAGCCTGTGTGTGTGTGCCTCTGTATGTGCGTGAGTGTAGTGTTGTGTTTGTGCATGCATGTCGTGTGTGTGCTGTGTGTGAATGTATTTTGCAGATGCAACTCAGGAAAGGAAGGAGACATGAAGAAACCAATTCCTGGGTGACATGTCAGGGCAGCATGTGGTTGGAGGAGCAGAGTCGGTTGCATCTTTTCTGCATTCCGTGACGCTGGACTTCGGTAGAGATCTCTGGGCTCTTGGCAAGGATGACTTTCCCTTTCCCGTTGCTTTCGTTTCTCCTTTGGGACTAATGATAACAAGAGGGTCTTGCGTGTACTGCCTGTGTCAACGGGACAAAGCAGTTGGCTTCTTCGTTAGGGTCCCTCCCACAGCTGTGCTATGACAGGTGACGTGGCCAAGTGTCACACGCTCCAGCCTGGTCCCGGGGCAGCTGCAAGGGAAGGACAGGTGGCTTATGTTCCATGCCCTGTTTTGAGAATGGGCTCCACGTTGTGTTAGACAACGGAAGCAGCTTTGTGAGCTAGGCCGATCCAGGCGTGACAGGGAAGCAAGGACAGCTCCATGTCCAGAAAAATGGCAGGTATTTTTGTTGTCTCATCCTCGTGCCCTCAGAATGTTTTAAATGCCATGTTTCGTTCCAGGGCTGCTCTGATTCTCTCAGTAAGGGGGCTCCATCCTAAATGCCCCCAGACTGTGACTCCTCTCATTCATACCTTAGCGGGAGACCACTGGCCACCAGTTAGCCTGCCCTTGTTAATCGTGAGAAGCCAGTGGCCCATACTCTCTGACCGTCAGGAATATAAGCCAGCACCTCATGCTATGATGGTAGGGGGTAGGGGGCACTTTCCCAGTCTGAATTTCATGTCATCTAAAGCCCAGGGTATGTGTCAGGATATAGAAACAAGTGAAGTCCCTGGGAAAGAGGCGATGGACCTTTTCAGCCTTCCCTGTAGCCCTTAATTGCCCTGAAGAGTATTCCTGAAGTGTCTTGTACATAGGGCTGCTGGAGGGGCACCTCCAAACCCTTCCCAGACACTTAGAAGCATTTCAGACATACTCTGGGAACAAATGCATCTCTTCAATGACTGATATCTTTGCTATTTTCATGTGCATATTCATTTGGCTCCAAACATAATTCTAGTGATATTATAATTTAGTAGTATGATTATTGTATTCTTTAGAAATACAAAGATGATTTTAAAATATTTATGGCATCGGAGTTGATGCCACATAATAAATATGACAGTGATTTTTTTTTAAAGAATAAATGGGTTTTATTTACTGGTTCCAAGAGTAAAGTATCACCACTGAAAACACTTAGGTCCTAGGATTTGTGAGTGAATATCTGAACTTGTGGAGCTTCATTTAAGCGTCTTACAAATCTGAGATTTTTTAGATAGTGCCTATATATTTGCTTCAGAAATTCTGTATTCTTCTAGTCAACACATTTGCAAAATGTAGATTCTATTTTCCAGACTCCCACTTCCAAAAATATTAGAAAGCCTCTAATTATCAAGCTATATACAGAGAAGCTATATGTACAATAATATGACAAAGATTTTAACTGAAAACTATATGTCAGTGATTAATAATTTCAAGGTGTAATCCATAAATAATAACTTGCTGACACTCTTAGTTTGTGTTTACCTAGGAAAGGACTCTGAGGTGAGGATTTAGTGCAAGTAGATTATCGGGAAGCTAGTCTTTTCAGAAAACACGGGAGCAAGGCAGCGAAGGGAAACCATCCAGAAAATCGTATGTCATTCAGTTGGGTTGCACTGGAGGTAACTGGAGCTTAATGCACTCACCCAAGGAGCAAGGGAGCTGGGGTATTTATACACCAGCTTGCCTCATTGGTCATTGGTTGTTGGCTGCTGGGGGTGGGGCTTAATTTTCTAGCACTTCAGGCCTTCGGGTGCACGCTGCAGTCACTAGGGGCGCCCTCGGGAAGTGAGAAGTCAGGCTGTGTGGTAAGGCTCAGGGGCTACAGGTGGCGCACCAGCAGCGTCTACCACAACTCCCTACAGTATATTCCTGATCTCAGAGTGAAGAAAAATATGTGAGATAAGTATTGAATTCTGTGGAAGCAATTAGAAAACCAAGAATGACTTGCTTTTATGAGATAGACCACAAATGGACCAAAGGGACCCTGAGAAGGGGTTTATAATGACTGGAGTGTTTGGGAAGAGCTCCTCAAGGAAGGGGAATTTAGCTTGTGCTTTGAATGAAGGAAAGACTTTGGACTGTGGAGGGGAGAATAAGAAAATTCCAAGCAGGAGAAGCAGCAAGAGCAAAGAAGGGGAGTGTGCAGAGATTCATGGAGATACGTCTTGTCGGGGGTCAGGGGTTCCAGGGGTCACTGTGTTTCTGTGCATCCTGTGAGTGAAGCATAGGATGCCCTTTTGTTCCAGAACGTCTTTTCAAGGGTGTCTGTGTACAGAGACAGATGGAGATAGAGTCTCCCTCTGGGGCAGAAAGCAGGCTAGCTTTCTCTCCAGTATTATAAAGATGGTATCTCCCTCCAGGGCAAAGGTCAGGCAGGCTTGTGTCCATTAAAAAAGATTCAGGTTCCCGAAGCTCTGGTTTCCTCTCCTAGAATGCATCTCACTATATGCGCAGGTGTCCCCTGGCCTTTGCGTCACCTGGTGGGAATTGGGGAACGGGCCCCGCTGACAGCAGTCTGGCCGCTGCTAGGGCCGTGAGTAATAGGGTCCTTTGTCTCTGACCCAGGAGCCTCGTGTTTTCTGCCAGCATCCGTGAACCTGTTGTGGCAGGCTAACCCATTTGCTTGCAAGTCGGTAAAATTTCAGACCTTTCACAGTTAGGGGTATTTCTAAGCACTGTGCTTGAATAGGTGATCTCATTCAATTCTCACACATCCGCATGAACTAGGCATTGTTATTATTGCCTACATTTTACACTGAAGGAACCTGAGACTCAGAGAGATTAAATGACGTGTCCAAGGTCACTCAGCTGGTTAATGAAGAAGCCAGGGTCCAAAATTAGGGTATCATGGCTTCAAAACCAAGCTCCTTTCCCCACCCCAGCAGCCCCCGTGGTGACATCTTTGTGGCAGTGCAGGTGAGGGCGGTGGATGTGGCAGCAAAGTGAAGGCCGCCCCTGGTGGGAGGCATTGTCTGGGGAGGGAGTGGCAGGGAGGGGAGGCCGCAGTGCAGGACTTGCGTCTCACTTAACAGCCAGGGAGGAGTGGCAGGAATGTAGTTAGTAAGACTGGGTAGGGGCTTCCCTGGTGGCGCAGTGGTTGAGAGTCCGCCTGCCGATGCAGGGGACG
>NW_006797064.1:54468-61312 GCF_000442215.2 Lipotes vexillifer | reverse complement strand
AAAAAAGACTGGGTAATTTAAGAGACGTCTTGGGACTTAATCTTATTGCCAGACTGGCACAGTGTTCATCTCCACTGCTTCTCAATCCAGGACTTGAATGCTGACTAGGCTCTGAGCCTGTGGGCGTGTGGACGGAGGGCAGTTCAGGGGAGGGCAACTGTCCAGAAGAGCGGAGTGGTTTGGGTTTTACAGTGTGTCATTCTCTCGTTCTGTCTCTGTCTCTCTCCCTCCCTCTCTTTTTCGGTCTCTGTCTCTCTTTCTATCTATCTATCTATCTACCCATTATATGTGAACTATTTAAAGAAACTCTAGACTGAGATTACAAATTAAAATAAAACGAATCTGACTTCCTTCACTGAGTATGATCATCTCTAGGTCCATCCATGTGGCTGCAAATGGCATCATTTCATTGTTTTTTATGGCTGAGTCATATTCCGTTGTATATATGGACCACATCTTCTTTATATGATATCACTTGTATGTGGAATCTAAAACATGATACAAATGAAGTTCTTTACGGAACCGAAACAGACTCACAGACATAGAAAACAAACTAATGTTTATCAAAGGGGAAAGGTGGGGGGGAGGGATAAATTAAGAGTTTGGCATTAACGTATACACACTACTATATATAAAATATATAATCAGCAAGGGCCTACTGTAGAGCACAGACAGCCCTCCTCAGTGCTCTGTTATAACCATAGAAAAAGAACTTGAAAAAGAATAGATACATGTATATGTATAACTAAATCACTTTGCTGTATATCTGAAACTAACATAACATTGTAAACCAACTATACTCTAACATAGAATAAAAATTTTAAAAATAATGAAATCAATTTGAGTCATACTGTGGGAAGGTCCACTTTTGGTCTACCCACTTTACGGGCTCGTGTTTACTGAACGTAAACAAACTACCAGTATCTATCAGCTGTTCACCCACGTTTGCTTTGCTTTTTACAGTTGAGCAGGCACTCGAGTTTGCATGAACCACACACACGTGGTTCAACCGGAGTGTCTGCTCATCCACTGTGAAGTCTTGGGCGAGTAGGAAGAGTTATTAGTGTGAGGCTTGGGCCTCGTGCTCTCCAACTCCAGCCCTGCTTCCTGGACCCCACCCTGCTTTCTGTTGACCCTCAGGCAAGGAATTGGCCTTTTTAGTTGTGGGTTGTTTTTTGTTTTTTTGTGTTTTGTTGTTGCTTTGTTTTTTAGCTATCCACCAGGAAGGGAGAAATGGAATGGTCCTGGGTGGGGAGGGCACCTGCCCAGGTCAGAGCAGAGGCTGGCCCCTGGAGCACGGGGTGTGGATGGAGGAAGGAGGCCCCTTTCAGGGAGCTGTCGCCCCTCTCATTCCCGGCTGTGTCTGTGCTGGTGGCTGGCTTTGGGTGAACAGTTTCCTCTTTTACAATGCAAACACCACGGGACGGTGAAGGAACTCGACTGATAACATGGTGCACATCTGTTTGGCCAGATTGCTTTTCTCGTAATGCCCGCTTCAGCTGCTGTTCTGCAGGAAGCGAGGTTACCTTTCTTCTTTGGGAAGGGGAGCATGTAATTCTGAAGTATGGGATGCCATGGTGGGTTAGAGCTCTGGTCTCAGGGAACCAGGGATGGAGTTAATGTTTATTGAGCATCTTACGGTGACCTGGCATTCGGTTGGGCTCTTTGTAGAGGTTAATGATGCTGGATTTTTCCAACAGAACCTAGGAGGCCAGTATTCTCTCCCCCAGTGTGCGGATGGACAGATGAGCTCTGATAGAGCACTGTGGCCCCCATTTTATTGCAGAGATGCCTTTCCTTACAGTCTAAGAGGAAAAAGGAACTTCTAAGAGGTGAGGATAAAATCAGTGTCTGGCATGTTCCTTACCAGGTGGAGAGGAGGGAAGGAAGGAGGAAGAATGTTTATTGACCACTTACTATATTCTGGGTGCCCGTGGGCACCTTACATCTCTAGTCATTTAGTCCTTAGAACAAGTCTGTGATACATGGTTTCTACTGTACATATGAGATCACACACTTGCTGAGAGGGTAAAGAATTTCTTCAAGGTTTCAAAAATAAGAAGCGCCGGAGCTGGGATGAGAATGAAGTTTTGTGTGACTCTGGACAAGATGAGGTTGGCCAACCAGAGTGCCCAGTGCTGGCAGCCGAGAGAGGCAGAGGACATCACAGGAATGGGAGAAAAGTTTAACAGTCGGTTTACAGAGCCATTCAAGCCCCACAAAGGAAGGCAAGGGGTAGCTCTCAATGGATCTCACATAAATGAAGCAGACTGAGTTTTGTGCTGAAGGGAGGCTGGGCAAGCGCCCCGTTTCTTTGTCCTGGAAGTTGTGTGCAGGACTGGAACATACGCCTGAGTCGGTTTCTCTAATTGGCACTCGTGGGGCACACATGGTCACGTCACCATCACCAAGGATTCAGTTCACGCGGCCCAAACGTGTGTGAGGCTCACGGGCATGGGACCCGCTTCCGTGAGGAGCATGGGGGAGTCTGGAGGGCCAGGACCCGGCTCTGAGGCAGGACCCTGCCCTGGGGTGGGGCGGGCAGTGGGAGATGGCAGCCTGGGAGCAGTGGTCAGTGCTTGGAGCATGAGCTAGCCTAGGGAGGAGTGTGGTGGGCCAGGGAGGGTGACTTGAGGAGGTACGGAAGCGTAGACATACAAAGTCGCTGCCGATGTCTGTTGTCATCATTGCCATTTAGGGCCCTCTCCCCTATAGGTGAGGCAAGAAACTGCCCCTCTGTGGCCTCCTGACTCCACACTCCGGTCACACGCATCCAGAGGACCTGGGATGGTGGTTTAAAGTGCAGGTTCCTGGGTTCCATGGAGAATTAAACTAATAATAGGGGCAGGACCTGCAATTTCGCAAGCCCCATAATTAATTCTTTGACACATTAACATTTGAGAAAGCTTGATTAGGAATATACATTGCTCCTTTAGAAACTGCTCTCATGTTAATGTAGGTATGTCCAGCTAGAAGTGTAAAGATAACATTTATTAAACTGCAGTTACGTGCTAGGTTCTGAGCTAGGCATTTAAGTGTTATTTTATGTAACTAACCCGTGTTGTCAGAACGGCTATTGATATTCCACACGTGAGGAGTGTGAATTCAAGAAGTTAAGTAGATTGCAAGATTATCTAGCAAGTGGTAGAGCCAGGACATAAACCCAGGTGTCCTAAACATAGGGAGAGAGAATGGCTTGGATGGAGGAAACACAGTTGGGGTGGGATGGGATTGTGTCCTGGGTCCTTGCCTGGGGTCAGAGGCTGGACAGCAGCCCCTGGAAGAACTGGAAAGGAAATCTTAGACCTGGAATAGAGTCTGGTCTTTAAGATAATATCTTAAAATAAAAGGATGGTAGGACATGGAGATTTATGATTTGGTTTGACCAGCTAACAAGGTAGAATCCAAGTCCTAGAAACGAGACACAGTTTCCAAGCTACTAAAGTAGGATTTGTGAAATTCTCCACGAATGTGGAGAGAGAATAATGATCATGAACCCACGTCAGGTCTGAAGCAGGCAGACAAGGTGTAGGAGGTGGAAGTGTGGAGGCAGGTATCCAGGCAGCAAGCTAAGGGATTCCTCTAGTGCTGATATTTTCAGTGAAACAAGCCTGACACGAATGGCTATTAACGCCAGCGTTATGATGCCCATGTGCTAGCTTTCCCCAGAGATGAGGATCCATGGGAATCAGGATGTGTGCAGCTTGAGAGATGCTCAGGAATCTCAGCTTTGGGAAGGGCGGTCTGGACAGATCCACCAAAAACTAGGCCGTCTGAGGGGATTCAAGGACTCCATTCAAATACGGTCACAGAAAGAGACTCAGACCGAGAGAAGCCACAGCCCAGTACAGATAATTTATTGGAGCACGGTAGAGGCCTGGGATGAAAGAGGTCTGAGAATCAATTGGCCACTGGATACAAATAAGGGCGTTCCAGCTTATTTCTTTAGTTGGTGATAGAATTGTGTGGAATTTTGGATGTCTCCTTTCCTTTGGTGCTCATATAATCACATCATGTCTCAACAAGTGAGACTAGCCTTATGTTTTTTCCCTCCTTCCCATGACACCATCCTTTTCCTTTGCCCTGTGAAAGTGATACTGGAACATCAGTTTAAAGAGAGGAAAAACAGGCAGGTAGTCCTGTTTCGACTGTGGCACCAAATATGCGCATATATGGAACTGATCAAGGGATTAACGTTTTCTCTTTTCACTGGGATGCTGGGCATTCAGAGGATAAGGAATTTAGCCTTGATGAGTTATACTAAAACGTACACTCCTGCAGCTAAAAGCCTCAAACACTTGCTAACGTTTGAAAGCTGCAAACTAAAGGAGATAAGTTTCTGAAAAGGCGAGAACTCTTGGGAACGTTTGTGACGAGCACAAATAATTCAAGTCTAGTGTTAAGGAATAATGTTCCGTATTTTATAAACACAAATGAAAAGAGAAGTGTAATCATATTCAGCAATAATGCTTCAAAAAGACTGATTTAAAGTAAATTAAAACACATAAATAAGTGTAATTCTCTATTTAAATATCAACATAGTTGAGGGATTTTCTAATGTCAAATTTATATTTTGCTAGTAGAAATGTAGGGCCGTGCCTAGAATTTAATGGAATGTCATTGACATTTTTAGGCCATTTATTCACATTTGTACTTACTGATAATGATTATGTCTTAATCATGTCTTGTGTGATAAGCCATTCAATGACTTTTACTCAAATGTGTCTTGATTAATTGCTGCTGAGTGACCCAAAGTCATGGATTTTCATCAGCCAGTTTGTCTTCTTTACAAAAAAAGAGAAAAATATTCCTCACTAACACTCTGGAAGGCTGTTTAAAATTTGATTCAAGTCTAAACGCCAGCCAAGTAATGCATGGGGTTTCTCAAGTGGTTCAAACAGTATTATTAATTTGCATTTTTAGAATTTGCAATGAAATTATTAGGGAATTTAAAGCTGACTATACAATATGGACACTTTAACAGTTTTAATTTTTTATCAGTAGTTGCACTTTGATTACAAACAATAACAAATTATTACTGAAAATAATTAGTATTTTCCCAAAAGATTGCATCAACTAATCCTCTACCTGTTTTATATAGTTTCTCTTTAACTTTTTTGTTTTCAGAATCTTGGCTTTTATTGTCAAGTACCTGATAGTCAATTTCAGTACATTAACAGATTTAATTTTAATCAACGCAAGCAACTAATTTGAATTTTGTTGTACTCCTACCCCTAATTGCTGAGTTGTCTCAGCCAATGGACACACACTAATCATTTTTTTAAATTGTTGACATACATTAACTGATTTAGAAAGTTTATGGCACAAATACATTTTTGAGAATAAAATGACAATTGAAGTTTAGATGATACAATCATAATTTTGTTTACACTTGTAATTCTTTTGTAAGAATCAAGACTTTGGCTTTACAGTTGTTTGGGAAATGGAAAAAAAGGTTTTTTTAATTTTTATTTTATAGTGGAGTATAGTTGATTTACAACGTGTTACTTTCAGGTGTACAGCAAAGTGATTCAGTTATACACATACATGTATCTATTTTTTAGATACTTTGCCCATATGTGTTATTACAGAATATTGAGTAGAGTTTCCTGTGCTATACAGTAGGTTCTTCTTAGTTATCTATTTTATATATAGTAGTCACAATAATAATTTTGTTTCTTTGTGTTTTTTTTTTTCTTTTGGCCATGCCGTGTGGCTTGTGGGATCTTAGTTTCCCCACCAGGGCTCGAACTCGGGCCTTTGGCAGTGAAAGTGTGGAATCCTAACACTGAACTGCCAGGAAATTCCCCACACTAATTATTTTGATCAAAAATTTTAAATCATTGAATTGAAAATTTCCCTTTGGTCACATCAGATAAATATATATATATATATATATATATATATATATATATTTTTTTTTTTTTTTTTTTTTTTTTTATAAAAATTTTGTATCTTTTTGAATTAGTATTTTCTTTTTTTTTTTTTTTTTTCAGATAAATATTTTTGATCTCCTGCCTAGGCCCACTGCTAAACTAGAAATAAAATGATTCTGAAGTGGACTTTTTAAAATGTGGAATAAAAGGGTAATAATGTGCACTGTGCTGAAGTGCTAAATTGTGCAATTTGACCTCCCCGAGTAGAATATGATATTGCAGGTCAGTTACACAGTGATGGAGGAATAAGTGTGTGTCAAGGTTATCAGGGGCAGCTTGGTGCAGTAGAGGCATTTCCAGGGATTTTCAACGAGTGTATACGTTTTTCTAACGCAGTAGTTTTCAGCCAAGGGCCATTTTACTGTCCAGTGGCTGTTTGACAATGTCTGGAGACAGCTTTGGTTGTCACAACTAGGAGGGGTGCTACTGGCATCTAGTGGGTAGAGGCCAGGCATGCTGCTAAACATCCTACAGTACACAGGACAGTCTCTTTTCCCCCAACAATTATCCTGCCCACAGGTCAACAGTGGTAAGGGTGAGAAACCCTAGGTTAGGTGGAAGGAGAGAAAGTAGAAATTCTAAGTAGGGTAGAAATGTGGATTTGGGAATAAATGTGATCCTGGATGACCTTGGGGCCAGTGGGGAGGCTTCCAGGTTATAAGGAAGGAGGTGGGGAACATGGAGGGAAATAAGATTGGAAAGCAGATGGGCCATTAGGAGAGACTTCGGCATTTGTTATTCAAGGTAATTTTGGCTTCAGTTTTGGCAATATTATGGACTAGATATTCAAAAATATCATATGAAAAAACCCACCAGAATAGGATGAACAAATTAATAAAAAATATCTTTTTAAAAGCAGGACTCAGGGCTTCCCTGGTGGCGCAGTGGTTGGGAGTCCGCCTGCCGAT
>NW_006797064.1:52809-54182 GCF_000442215.2 Lipotes vexillifer | reverse complement strand
GACTAGAGTAACAAAAAAAAAAAAAAAAAAAAAAAAGCAGGGCTCAATTGACAAGAAATACTCAGGGTTCAAAACGAACAAAATAGCAAAAATACAAAGAGATTGGGGAGGCACTGAAGAAAACAGCTGCCCTGTGAGCATCTGCTGTAACTGGTAGTCAGGAGTTTAGTTTAGTGAGCCACTTGGGGCTGTACATCAATATAAGAACTAAAGCCAGCCAACCAACTAACCAACCAACCAACCAACCAACCAACCAACCAAAAACACTCATCCCACAAAGGGACACTTTAAGAGCTAGCCTTGGTTCTGGGTAGAGGGAAAACAATTTTTCTCAGAAACTGTGATCACAAGCAAGGCTTCACTGGGGGCCAGAATTTGCAGCCCTTTTGTGGTCTGAAGAAAACGAAGCCAAGAATTTAGTTCAAAGTCTGCCTGGATTGTTAGCACCTCTACGTACCTGGCAGAGGCCAATGCAAACCATCTTTAGAGGTACGCACTTTAGACCCACCTTCAAAGGCTGCCTGTGAAGTTCCAAGGAAGATGAATTCACAGCCCCAAACCACAAAACACCCATAGTAAACTGCCATGAGTGAGAGTCAGCTAAAGTCACAAACAGCAGAGTCAGACGTGTGAAGTCTTCAGGTATGAGGATAATCAGACTGAGTTTAGTGAATTGAATAAATATAAAAAGGAATCCATAAGGAAGAAGAGATGAACTGAGTAAATATAAAAAGGAATCAATAAGGAAAGAAGCAGATATGAAAAATAACCAAATATGTATTCTAAATGTGAAATAAAACAATTTAAAGTGAAAACATCAAATGTAGAGTAAGTAGAAAGAGCTGTAGAGAAAGAGTGAGCTGGAAGGCAGAGCTTTAAAAAAATCTCTGAGAGGGCAGCTCAGACAGTTAAATATATGGAAAATATGCAAGTGAGGTTAAAGGACAAGGGGGATAAATTAAGGTGGTTATATCATAAATCTTCTTAGAGTTCCAGAAAGAGAGAAGAGAGAGAATGAGGGAAAAACATGTCAGAAAAGGAATCGATGGAACATATAGCTGATTGAATATGAGGGGCAAAGGAGAGGGAAATTTAAGATTCTGAGACTGGGAGATCTTGCTTTTGGTAACAAATGGGGGTACTGTGAAGGGAAACTCTTGGAGGACTGTGGAAAGTTTGGCTTTGAAACACTGAGTGTGAGGTGATGAGCTAATTGGCATATATGGATATAAAGCTTTAGAGATAAGGAAAGTATTGAGGCAGAAATTTGGTAGGCCATGGAAGAGATCTGGGTGGTCCTGAGGGAGGGCAATTCCTCCAAGGAAGTAACTATGAACTAATTTTAGAGACCGTTATCCTAGAGTTTTGAGAGA
>NW_006797064.1:41769-52799 GCF_000442215.2 Lipotes vexillifer | reverse complement strand
AGAGAGGGAAAGAGAAAGCCAGATAATCATGTTAACAGGGAAAGAAAGGCCAAGACAAGAGAGAGAAAAACAGTCAACAACAAAAAGCGTGAGTGCTTCCGGACGAAATAAGTGTTGAGACAATTCCTTTGAAGTGGATTTGGTAATGTCAGATTGGAGGGGTCCAGGGCAGAAGTGTGGAGGACAGTTCAGAGGGTCGGCAGCATGGAATTTTGGCTGTGGCGCTAGTGATTAGCACCCAGGACCCTATGTTCTGGCTCTTTGTGGTAGAGGGAAGTCTTTCACCTGGCTGAGCTCAGCGGACACGCTTAGTGATGTTCATACCGGGGTGTCAGCTTTTTAAGGACGTGGCGCCGTCTGGGGTGAGGGCCTGAGAGCCTGCTCCCTTCTGGTTAGCTGCTGTGCCTGGCCCTGGGTCCTGGTGATTACCTGCCCTCCGGGGTCTGGGTGAGGCAAGGTATATGGAACAACATTCTGAGGGGCACGCTGCCTGTCCTAATGCTCTGGGTGGTTGAAACCTTCTCTTGGGTGAATCTGCGGTGAGTTTCCTGTTTGGTGTTTATGACAGTGGGGAAGTGTAGCAGATAGAAAGAACATGGGCCCTGCTTCCAGTTTGAATCCCGGCTCAGCAACTCCGGAGCTGACTGGACCCTGGGCAGTTACCAGACTTCTGAGCCCCGGGGCCGTGGAGACCCAGCCACGCCGTGGGAACTGCTGTGACCACCTCAGAGGAGTGAGAGGTGGGCAGGATCAAGGCAGAATACCTGCAACGGTTCTTGGCAATTAGGAGGCTCTTAAAAGCTGGCTGGTATGACTCCTAAAATCTCATAAGCGCTGCCAGCAGGGACAGTGATTAGATCAGTTGTACTCTCCGCACTTAAAGCCCAAGCAGTCATGGTATGGCTAAGAAAATAAAAATGTTAAGTTTACATATGTGTTTATGCCCGTGTATAAGTATGTTGGTGTGTGTATGCCGTGTAAGGCAGTTTCTATTTTTTCCCATTTTACAGTTGGGGACACTGAGTCTGAGAAAGTAACGTACATCTCAAGTCCCAGTTTTTCTCTGCAGCAGAGACAGGATTCAGTTCAGCCTCAATTCTCAGTTTTGAAGTATGGGTCACAAGACTCACGGAAGCTGTGGACTACAGTTTTGCTAACATGACCATGAATATTTTAAAGTACGATAAGAGGGAAGTTTATACACAATAACCCCTTCAGTGGAGTCCTGAGAGATTACAGAGGTTGAATTGTGATCAGGAGAGAAAATTCCTGTGTAGTCTGTCTCTGTCTCTCTCTCTCTCTCTCTCTCGCTCTCTCTCTCACTCTCTCTCTCTCTCCCTCTCTCTCTCTCTCCCTCTCTCTCTCTCTCTCTCTCTCCCTCTCTCTCTCTCTCCCTCTCTCTCTCTCTCTCTCTCCCCCTCTCTCTCTCTTTGAAGGTTTTCACTTCATTGCATCATCAGGCTGAAAGAATCAAATCACCTTCCAGAAATTAGTTGACTAAATTGCTTGGAAAATAGCTTTAACAACAGCGGCTGGTTTCGAAATAGGTGAGTCTCCTTTGCAGACCTCTCTTTCGCCTTCCTCTGCACCGGGCGCCAGGTGATGCTTGGCGCTGTTGGAGGGAGGTGGACTTGGGGCCCGGGCTCCTGGCACGTCCCAAGGACGCGGGGCCTGAGCCTGCCTGTCTCATCAGGCAGTCGCTTCCCCGACGAGCTGTGAGGTTGGTAAGAGCAGGGCTGTGTGATGGATTGGAGAGGGTTGCACTGTTCTTCAGACAAATGGCAAACATATTTTACAACCAGAAGATAAAAATGGTAATAACCACACAGAAAAGAGGAAAATAGCCTATTCATGGGAACTCATTTTTAAAAGCTTACAATCATACAAATAAATGCCTTTCTATTTTTCCCCTAGCATTTTTTATATCTCAGGAATAAAAAGGTTTGGCTTGTCTCTGGGGACATAGTGTAATGGCATGAAAATGATATCTTACATTTGTGCAGTGAGCTCAAGTTTCCAGGGCTCTCTGAGTGATGGTCAGGAGATGTCTAACAGGGGAGACAAAGGGTACACTCCCGGTGTCTTCACTCCATGGCCACACGCCCTATTAGCCTCTTGAGACCTTGCCTTTGTCAGTTACATTTGCAATGAGCTGTGTAATATTTGCTCTGCCTTCTGTCTGCTGAGAGGATGGTCATGACCTTGTGGATGAGAGTGCTTTTTAAAGTAAACGGTACCGATGATGATGATGATGATGATGATAGCAATAATAATATCATCACCATTGTATTTGTCACGTGATTATTTTTAAAAATATATATTTATTTATTTATGTATTTATTTTTGGCTGCATTGGGTCTTCACTGCTGTGCACAGGCTTTCTCTAGTTGCAGCGAGAGGGGGCTACTCTTTGTTGCGGTGGGCGGGTTTCTCATTGCGGTGGCTTCTCTTCTTGCAGAGCATGGGCTCTAGGTGCGTGGGCTTCAGTAGTTGTGTCACGTGGGCTCAGTAGTTGTGGCTCACGGGCTCTAGAGCACAGGCTCGGTAGTTGTGGTGCGTGGGCTTAGTTGCTTTGCGGCATGTGGGATCTTCTCAGACCAGGGCTCGAACCCGTGTCCCCTGCATTGGCAGGGGGATTCTTAACCACTGTGCCAACAGGGGAGTCCTACCATGTGACTCTTTATGAAAAAGTTTGATGACGTAGGTCTACAGGAGGCGAAGAAAATGTTTGGATTTCATAGATAAGGAAAAAGTTCAGGAGCTTTATTCACTTGTTCAGGCTCTTACAACTGAAAAGTGATGATTCCTGAATTCAAATTTAGCCATCTAGTGTAGTGGTTCTTAAGGGGTGTGTGTGTGTGTGTGTGTGCGTGCGTGCGTGCCTGTTTACTCATATGTGTCTTCCTGTGGTCCGTTCAGGCAGAGCAAAAAGAAAGTTCATTTTCCCATCTGCGCTACCAACTCCTATTTTCCAGTGGTGACAAACTAAACAAGAAATCTGCCCCCTCCAAGGCAAACACTGGGTGTTAGTAGTGAACTATCCCCCTACAAGCTTATTTTTGGGGATTATGTGTATGTCCACTACAGCAATCAGAGTATGGATGATTCCCCCTTGAATCATGGTATATAGATATGACTTAAAACCCAATTATTGGGAAAAAATATAGGCAAAATGTGACTGATGGCATCATTGCTCTTGGTTTCATCAAATGACCCTCAATAGACGAAATCGATAATGATGAAGTCATTACATATATATTTACAACATGTAAATCGTCAGAATCAAGAATGACAGCAGCTCAGAGCATCCCAAGTCACAGTGATGCTGGTCATGCAGCAGAGCCTCAGGAAGCGCCCTTCTTCCAATTCGGGAGAGCCCCAGGCATCCGCAGGTGTCAGAGCCCAGCGGAGGCTTCGCAGTGTTGCTAAGGGTTGTTTGGCGACAGACGTCTGGGTAGAAAACGGAATTAGCGTCTTTGGAAAACTTAGTTTGGTAGTTGTTAACAACTCATGTGGTCGATGACTAGTTATAGCCCTTTGCCATACATTGAGATATGAACAACTACGGAGTTGCACATTGTTGTCTTTTATAGCACTGCCTTTCTGCATCTCGCACCAGGAAGGGCTTCCTTAACATCAGTGGGATGTGGATGACACTCCAGTCTTCGTCCTCTTCCTAGCTCATATTCATGGAGGCTTTCCAGGGGCCTGGTGCGGTTGAATCCTAGCAGAATTATTTACTTTACAGATGAGCAAACAGAGGCAGAGGGAGGACAAATACTTGCCCACAGTCATACATCTGTTAAGGAGCAGTGTCAGGATTTGAAGCCAGGGCTCCTCTCAGGAGCCTGTGCTTTACGCACCTGGAATCCTGGAATCCCAGCATCCACAGGACTCAGGGGGTCTTTGAGCCGCTGTTGTTGTAACCAGAATTGTGCCTGTGGGGATATCTATGGACTTGATTTTTTTAATGCTTGCAAATAGGGTCATAGCTTACATCAGATTCTCAAAGGGATACATAACCATAAAAAGGTAAGAAGCACAATGTAAGGGGTATTTTCCCTTAAGTTTAAGGAGCAAAGGAGACCAAAACTAAACAAGAAATGGTTTGAAGGATGGTGTCTCTCTAGACAGTCCAAATTACACAAGAACACACTCTGAGGGAGGCAAAAGAATATGGAGGGGGAGATCCAGACTTTGCCCAACCAGTGATCCCACCTTTAAACAAAAAGGAATTTAAAAATACGATAGCAAACCTTAAGCAGTAGAATTTGGGACTGGCGCCATTTTCCTGTTTGTTTAGCACTTCCAACTGGGATGAAATTCTGAACCATTATTTTCACACCCTTTTTCTGGGCTTCCTGTTTCTCCATATTGTCATTTCATTGTGAATTTCATAGTTCTTCAGGTTTTTTTTTTTTTTTTCCTCAAAAGAAAATAATTTCCCGCATATAATACAAATCCCTGCTAGTCTGTGGCAGTGAATTGTTATCCTTTTAAAAAGTGAAAAAGTCTTTACGGAGATGGAAAGGCCCATAGACATCATTTGATTCCAGACTCCATTAAAAAAATTATTTTTCGATTTACACACAGTAAAAGCTACTCTTTGTGGTAAGCAATTCTATGGTTTTTGACAGATGCATAGAGTTGTGTATCCAGCACCACAATCAGGAGACAGAGCATTGCCAGTGCCCCCCAGATTTCCTCATGCTTCCCCTTTTAGTCACGCTCTCTCCCTACATGAACTCCTGGCAACTCCAGATCTGTTCTCCATGCCTCCAATTTTGCCTTTTCCAGAAGGTCATATAAATGGAATCATGAAGTCTGTAGCCTTTTGAGATTGGCTGATTTCACTCAACATTATGCCTTTATGATCCATCCAGGTTGTTGTGTGCATCAGTAGTTTGTTCCTTTTTATCGTTGTGTAGTATTCCACTGTATGAATGTTCAAGAGTTGAAGGACATTTTGGATGTTTCTATAGCTTTTTGGGGATCATGAATAAAACACCTATAAACATTTGTGTGCAGGTTTTTTAGTTATATGTTAAGTATATTTTCTGAAGTGTTTTTGTACCCTTCTGCATTTTGTATACAAGCTATGTATGAGAATTCTAGTTGCTTCATAGTCTCTCCAACATTTGGTATTGTCATTTAAAAAAAGTATTAGCCATTCTAATAGATGCATAGTGGTATCTTACTGTGGTTTTAATTTGCATTTCCCTGACAGCTAATGATGTTGAGCATCCTTTCAGGTGCTAATTTGTTTTCTTTCTTACTGTCGAGTTGTGAGAGTTCTTTTTACATTCTGGATCCAAGTTCTTTGTGATTTCTGTGGTTTACAAATATTTTCTCCCAGGCTCTAGGCTTGTCTTTTCATTTCCTAATGACACTACTCCCATCTTAAATGAGAAGAAACTGACACATCGACAGACAGCTTTTGTTGGCTCTGCCATAAACTGACTGCATGTGACTTGGGCTAAACCATTTAATTTATTCTGTGTTTTGTTTCCTGTCCTGTAGGACCAGAGTGAGGGATGAGAATATTCCTGAGATTCTTTGTAGCCACAACAGTCAGTGATTCTAAGACTGACCCAAGTTCACATAGTTAATTAGTAGCAGAGCTGGGCTTGGACTTGGGCTGCCTCCCACTTTCAGCTGCCTTTGATTGCAATAGAATTATTTTCACTTTTTTAAATCTAACTTTTTTTTTTTTTTTTTTTCTTGCGTTATGCGGGCCTCTCACTGTTGTGGCCTCTCCCATTTGCGGAGCACAGGCCCCGGACGCGCAGGCCCAGCGGCCACGGCCCACGGGCCCAGCCGCTCCGCGGCATGCGGGATCTTCCCGAAACGGGGCACGAACCCGCGTCTCCTGCATCGGCAGGCGGACTCTCAAGCACTGCGCCACCAGGGAAGCCCTAAATCTAACTTTTTATTAGGTAGTACATTTACTAAAATTAAAAATTAAAGAAGTATAAAGGGTATACTGTGAAGGAAATCTATCTGTCACTCTTGAACAAACAACGCACGTTATTATTTCTTGTGTTCCTTTCTGGAGCTTTAAAAAATACATACAGGGCTTCCCTGGTGGCGCAGTGGTTGAGAGTCTGCCTGCCGACGCAGGGGACATGGGTTCGTGCCCCGGTCCGGGAAGATCCCACATGCCGCGGAGCGGCTGGGCCCGTGAGCCATGGCCTCTGAGCCTGCGCGTCCAGAGCCTGTGCTCCGCAACGGGAGAGGCCACAAAAGTGAGAGCCCCGCCATAGGGCAAAAAAATAAAGAAATAAATAAATACGTACAAACACATTTTTACATGTGTTATGTTTATGTGTGTGTTTTCTTTCTCTCCATTTTAAAGTGAATTATTGGCACTACAGCTTTCTTTTTTTTTCACTTCTGATAGAAATGCAAATTAAAACCACACAGAGATATATTTTTTTCAATTATATGTTTGAGGCTAAGGATATTTTCAAGGGACTAAAAGCCATTTGTCTTGTCTTTTCTGTGAATTCTCTGTTCATATAGTTCCCCTGTTTTTTTCTTTTCTATTGTGTTGCTGATAGTGTATCTGTGAGTTATGTATTAGAGAAATTAATTTTGTGATATATTACAGTTTCCCCCCAGTTTGTCATCTGTCTTTGAGTTTGCTTACTGTAGTGTTGCCCTGAGGAGTTCTGACTTTTACGTGGTTGAATTCATCCTTATTTTTGTTACTTCCGGCATTTGGTCACAGTGGGAAAGGGCTTCTCCCCTCTAGTGCTGAAAGAAGAATTATCCTGTGGGTTCTTTGGTTTATTAGTTCATTCTACATTTTATATATGCTTAAATATTTGATCTGTTTGGGAGTTATCCTGGCATAAAGTGTGAGGCATAGATCCAAATATACGACTGCAGAGGGCAGCGCATTTGTCTCAACACTATTAAATAATCCATCTTTCCCTTCTGATTGTAGTTGCCGGCTATAACATATACTATATTTCCAGAATTTTTTTATTGTGGTAAGAACACATAACATGAGATCTACCCTCAAATGTTTAAGTGCACATTGCAGTATTATTAACTGTGGTCACAAGGTTGGGCAACAGCTCTCTAGAACTGATCTCGCATAACTGAAATTTTATACTCGTTGACAGCACTCAGTTTCCATATTTTGGGGTTCTATTTCTTTTTATTTATTTATTTATTATAAATTTTATTTATTTATTTATTTATTTATTTTTTGCCTGCGTTGGGTCTTTGTTGCTGAGCGTGGGCTTTCTCTAGTTGCGGTGAGCGGGGGCTACTCTTTATTGCAGTGCGTGGGCTTCTCTTGTTGCAGAGCATGGGCTCTAGGCACATGGGCTTCAGTAGTTGTGGTATGCAGGCTCAGTAGTTGTGACTCAGGGCTCTAGAGCACAGGCTCAGTAGTTGTGGTGCACGAGCTTAGTTGCTCCACGGCATGTGGGATCTTCCCGGATCAGGGCTCAAACCTGTGTCCCCTGCATTGGCAGGCGGATTCTCAACCACTGTGCCACCAGGGAAGCCCATGGGGGTTCTATTTCTGAATTCTCTACTGTATTCCATTGATTTTTTTTTCTATTTATGTTAAATTTAATATGTAACATAAATAAGTTTTAGCATGCTGTAGGGCTAGTCTTCATTACTATTTTAGTTTCTTCAGACTTTTTTCAACATTGTATTTAAAAAAATTTCAAGCATATGGAACTGTTGAAAGAATTTTACAGTGAATATCCGTTTGCCCACCACAGATTCTACCATTAACATTTTACTAATCTTGCTTCAACACACATCTGTCCTCTATACACTGGATCCATCTTATTTTTTTTTTTATGCATATCCAAGTAAATTAGAGATAGTAGTACACTTTCCCCTAAATAGTTTAGCGTGCATTATCATTAACTAGAGTTTAGTATATGTTTATAGTATTTTTTTATTTTGAACTAAAACTTACACACAATGAAATGCACAAATCTTAGGTGCATGTTCACCAGGTTTTGACAAATGCATGTGCTTGTGTAACTCAAACTCTTATCAAATACAGAACAATACCACCACCCCAGAAAACTCCCTTATGCCTCTTGCCAGCCAATCCTGATACACTCCCCCAGAGGCTACTGCTGTTCTGACTGTACACAGTATGCATACTTTTGTGGAAGGTTTCTTTTAGTAAGCATAATGTTTTTGAGACTTAACCACGTAGTTGCATGTATCTGTAGTTTGTTTCTTTTTACTGATGAGTGATATTCCATGTATAAATGTACCACATTTGGTTTATTTATTCTCCTATGAAGGAACAGCTGGGCTCTTTGTAATTTTTTGCTATTATGAATAAAGCTGCTATGAAGGTTCTGGCACAGTTTATTTTGTGGCCCATGTGTTTTCTAAAAGAGGGGAGGGCGAGAATACAAATGAGTGAAACGGCTGAGTCCTGGGGTAGGTTTTTAGCTTTTTTTTTTTTTTTTTTTAACTTTTTAGCGGTAATTTTAGTGAGGTTATTTGTGTCTAGTTGATTTGATTGACCTGATAATGTCTTCTATTTTGGTAATGGACCATAATTACTTTGATCAGAAAAGAGCGAACCCGCGTCTCCTGCATCGGCAGGCAGACTCTCAAGCACTGCGCCACCAGGGAAGCCCAGGTTTTTAGCTTTTTAAGAAACCCCCAGTCTTTCTCCAAGGTGGCTGCACCACTTTACACTCCCACCAGAGCGTATGAGAGTTCCAGTTGCCCTCATTCCTCGACATCATTTGATATTGTCAGTCTTTTTAATTTTCCTCATACTGGGTGGGTGTATGGTGGTGTCACATTGTGGTTTTCTTTTGCATTTTACTGATGACAAAGTGATGAGTTTGAACATTTTTACATGTGCTTATTGTCTATTTGAATATCTTTCCTTTATGAATAGTCTGTTAAAATCCTTGCCTTTTTTTTTTAATTGAGTGGTTTACATTTTATAATTGAATTACTTTAGATTTCTGTTGGCTATATTTACTTATCTATGGTTTCCTATGAAATTTAAGACCAGCCTACCTAATTCCTAAAACAAATCCTTTGGGTTTTATTTTAAAAAGATTTAGGGACAGTCATGTTATGATGTTGATTCTTCATACTCTGTAACTTGGAATGCCTTTCATGTGTTTACATTTTCTTCTCCCTCACACGAGAAGAACTTGAAAGTTATCTTCCTGGCACTTCCCTGGTGGCACAGTGGTTAAGAATCCACCTGCCAATGCAGGGGACATGGGTTCGATCCCTGGTCCGGGAAGATCCCACATGCCGTGGAGAAACTAAGTCCATGTGCCACAACTGCTGAGCCCACGTGACACAACTGCTGAAGCCGCGCACCTAGAGTCCATGCTCTGCAACGAGACGGCACCGCAATGAGATGCCCGCGCACCGCAACAAAGAGTAGCCCCTGCTTGATGCAACTAGAGAAAGCCTGCGTGTAACAACGAAGACTCAACACAACCAAAAAATTTAAAAAAATTTAAAAAAGGGCAGTAGGGCTTCCCTGGTGGCGCAGTGGTTGAGAGTCTGCCTGCCGATGCAGGGAACACGGGTTCGTGCCTTGGTCCGGGAAGATGCCATATGCCGCGGAGCGGCTGGGCCCGTGAGCCGTGGCCGCTGAGCTTGCGCTCCGCAACATGAGAGGCCACAACAGTGAGAGGCCCACGTACGGCAAAAAAAAAAAAAAGGGCTGTAGTAACAGTTTCCTTTAAAAAAAAAATTATCTTCCTAAAGTTTTACATGTTTCTTATTTCTAAGCATGTTATCTTTATTATTGCTATTTTAAATGATTCCTTGCCTTCAATTTTATGCTCTAGTTTGCATTGTTTACATATAAGAAATCTATTCACCTCAAGGCATACTAAAAAGTTTGATGTTTACCTGAAATTCAAAAAAAGAAAGCTATTGATTTCTGCGCATATATATGTTTTATTTCTGGATGTTTTCCGTGGGAAAGAAGCAGTACAGTGTGTGAGGATAGCTGGCTTTTTTCCTTAACCCAGGGATTTACATAAGCATTTATTTATCCTTTACTTCTCAGCCAATGAAAATGCCAGATTAAAACATTTTCTTTACCAATTCAAATTTCTCTAACAATGCCTTCAAATATAATGTGTACATGTGATTCTTCATTTAATTTTACCTTTTGTGCTTCTGGAAGCTGCTGTGGTATAGGACACTCCTGCTGCCAGCTGGTTCACCCTTACTTCTCTTCTTGCAAACGAATCATCCATGTTCTGTGCCTCGGATTGCGCCCTTTGTGTTTGAGAAGTGTGTTTTTGCTGGTTCCTTGGCAGATCTCTAGCTGTTGCATCATCCCTGTGGTTTTGTTTGCTTCTGTCTTTTCCTCACCATACCCTGGTCAATCTCCAGTTGCGCTGGCGGTCATTTTGATACTTTGAGGTCTGGGGTTTAACTTTCTTCTTGTTTTACTAAAAACATATTTTTCAAATACTTGTTTTTCTTCTCCTTTATGCTTTTTGTATTTCCATGAAGAAAATGGTGGAAATACTGAACTTCCATTCTCTCTTCATACTAAGTCTTTGAAATCTAGAGTGTATTTTTCACTTACATTGCCTCTCAGTTTGGACTTCTACATTTCAAAAGCTCAGTAGCTGCGTGTGGTTAGTGAGTGCCATATTGGACAGTTCTAGAAATTACATCTATTAACCTTCTCGAGGACAGGGTTTCTCATTCTTGGCACTATTGACTTTATGGGCTGGATAATTTTGTTGTTGTGCGGCCGGAAGGGAGGGCTGCCTTGTGCACTGTAAGATGTTGAACGGTATCCCTGGCCTTTACCCACTCGGTGCCAGTATCCCTGCCCTTTTAGGATCCAGCAACCAAAAATGTCTTCCAGGCGTCATCCAGTGAGACCATGACTATAAGAAGTACTCACAGACACCCTGATGCGTTATTTTTAGTTGTACTTTTATTAAAAGTCATTGATGATGGGGCTTCCCTGGTGGCGCAGTGGTTGAGAGTCCGCCTGCCCATGCAGGGGACGCGGGTTCGTGCCCCGGTCC
>NW_006797064.1:39720-40546 GCF_000442215.2 Lipotes vexillifer | reverse complement strand
GCAGTGGTTGAGAGTCCGCCTGCCGATGCAGGGGACGCGGGTTCGTGCCCCGGTCCGGGAAGATCCCACGTGCCGCGGAGCGGCTGGGCCCGTGAGCCATGGCCGCTGAGCCTGCGCGTCCGGAGCCTGTGCTCCACAACGGGAGAGGCCACAACAGTGAGAGGTCCGCGTAAAGAAAAAAAAAAAAAAAAAAAAGTAATTGATGACTTCTTCCAGCCTCTGGCAGTTTCCTAAAGAGCTAAGAGAGTATATGGAGGTGTTGTTAATAGGCATTCCGTTCCATCTATTTTCACCTCTCCGTGCTCCAAAGAAGCCATTTGGTAGCAATGAATTATTGATTGGAGGGCACACTGGATTGTTGAAATCCTCTTACCAGCCCCTTTCGAAGTGCTCTGGATCATCATGTTGTAAAAGCCTAAGTAAATACTTTAGAGACTATGCTGCTGAACTCTCTTTCTGAGAATCGCTGTCACTGTGAATTCAATGTTCATGGAACTTATTGCAATGCATTGGGAAAATGGATTCATTCTGTTGGAGAGGAGTAGGGATCGGTGGTTTAGTTTTGATGAATGGATTTATGATGAAGTGCTTATTTTCAGCGATGATGTTAAATAGACAAGTCCTTCAAGTGTCATCTAGAAGCCCATAAATCTGTGTGAGAAGCCCAGATTTTTTCAAAGACCCATGAAAGACAAATGTAGACTGTATTTAGATTAGCAGGCAGCCATGGATTTGCTACAAGCAATTATTTTTTAAGAATGAGGGACTGGGCTTCCCTGGTGGTGCAGTGGTTGAGAGTCCGCCTGCCGATGCAGGGGACACGGGT
>NW_006797064.1:26814-39436 GCF_000442215.2 Lipotes vexillifer | reverse complement strand
GCCGGCGGGGCCTGCGTGTCCGGAGCCTGTGCTCCGCAACGGGAGAGGCCACAACAGTGAGAGGCCCGCGTACGGCAAAAAAAAAAAAAGAGAGAATGAGGGACCTTAGGGGCCTTTTGTTCTAGAGGTTTTGGTAGGGATGAGCTGGAGAAAGAGGCAAGTTACTAGCTTGGATAAAACCAAGAGTTCCAATTTGGAGTGTCAGGGTCCCCATGTAATGAGAATATTTTTTAAATGTCAGGAATATATCCTGACTGACAGAGATTTCAAGCTACAACTTTTAGTTTATTTTCAGTCCAAATAGTTCATTTTTTTGTGCTGTGAAAATTCTGGTGAACATCAGGTTATTTCCAGATGAAGGGGGCAGATTGCTCAGGTTGAGTCCAAGCTCATGTGTGTGATTTGAATTTATAGCTCTCCATAAGCAGAGTTTTAAACTATTTTTATTTTTAACAATAATAAGAAAAAATGGGGAAAGAGAAAATGTCAGTAGGTAGGATACGTTTATGTAGTGTAGTCAGGTCAGTGTTCATGTTTCACAAAAGATGAATACTTATATCCAAATTATTCATCCAAGAAACGTTTTTTTGAGTATTTGCTATATACCAGACACTAATCTAAGGCTGGAGGCACAAAAGTTAGTAAGAAGGATGCAGGCTGTACTCACAGAGATTATTGTGTGAGAAGAGAGAGAAGTGGGCAATGTTTAAAACATTCAGTAGGTACCGTGGGGGAAGAATAGGGCTTAGTGGGATGTACGGGAGAATCTGGGGTTGGCAACTTTCTTAGATTCTCGGATCTAGAGATGCTTCTAGAATGTAAGAGTCTGAAAGAATGAGCAGGAGTTAATCTGGCAAGTGATAGAGATGGATTTATGTCATAAGAGGGGCAGAAGGTGTGGGAGATTATTCTAGGCAGAGGAACGGCATGTACAAAGGTCCAGAGGTTAGAGAAAGTCTGATATTTGGGGAAAATCAAAGTTCACTTCTGTAGTTCACAAGTGGAAAAAAGCTGGGAGCTAGTTTGTGTGCTGTGACGGTGTTATAGTTTAGCTTATTCTCCAGATATATTCACTCCCTTGCTTTTGGGGGAACATACTTGCCCATGCTCTTGGTGTTGGCCTTGGCCACATGACTTGCTTTAGCTAGTGGGATATTAGTGGACGTGATATAGTGAGGCTTGAAAGAACAAGCTTGAGTTAGCTGACTCCTGGGTTTGTGAACATGCCCAGCCAAAATCAGCAGAGCCACCTACCTGAATCCAACCTAGGTCAACCAACCCTTCGCCAACCCACAGACCTGTGAGCTAATAAACACTTATTATTGTATGCTGCTGAAATTTTGTAGGTGCTTGTTGTACAGCAGGAGCTGACTGATACACTAGAATACCAGAACACTGATCTGCAATTCAGCCAATCCCTGTACAGATAACATGTTTAATGCCATCTATATATTGCTTGAATTGATTGTAGAATGAATAATGCATTGACAAAAGGGAAAACTGAGTATTTTAATGAAATATGATAGCAAGGTTATAATTTGAGTGACCACAAATAATACTGTTCGAATTAAAAATAAGACCTTTATTCTTTTGTGCATTCATTCAACAATGTTTATAAACAATGTTTATTGATAAAAAGTACAGTGTATCCAACACTGTTTGGAACTAGGAAGACAGTCCTCATGAAGATTATAGTGGAGGATCCAGAGGTTTCTAGAGAGAGTTTCGTAGAGATTAAAGAAAAATTCTCTACATAAAAACTCAGTGGATTGGACTCCCCACTCTGGCCTCTTGCTTACTCCCCGACCATGTGCTCCCACCCACAGCTGACTTTTAGGAAAGGCCAGATGTTCTTACTTCTTCACAGGTTGGGACCAGAAAAAAATACGAAGGGAGAGATTTCAGGTGCCCCCCAAATTAAATTCTCATGCTCAGAGGTATCCTGGGACGCTAGAAGCAATTTCCAATGGAAGTGTGAAAAGTCCTTTCTGGGAGATATTTAGGCAAGGGTGTGAAAAAATCTTGGGGAGAAGTTTTAAGTTCAGTCATTCCACAAGGGGTTGGAGAGCAGAGCCAAACAACTCCATGGTCCCAAGACTCTCTTGCTGATCTGTGTGAAATGACTATCTATGGGCAGAATTTTGGTTTCCATTTTTAGTTCAGCTGGCTCTAAATTTGATGTTGTTAACGCATTGTTTAATGTGTATTCCATTGTGGCAGCTCCTCTGCTCTCAGAAAGAAGCTAAAATAATCAATTCCTAAAAATATCCTCCAAGCCCAGTTGCTTTTGGCATGTTGGACGCAGGCAGGCTTTCCTATGGAAAGTTTAGCGAGCTGGGTATTTTTGTAGACCTGTTCTCGGTTGTAATCATCACCACACTAACAACCATCTGTGTCAGTCTGTTTATTCGTTCCCATTTTATTCAAGGGAAATGAAAATAAATGGGCAGAACCGACTCTCTTGTTCCAGGAAAGTAGAAGAGAAATGTAATAGAGGCATAGATCTTAGAGATGGAGTCGTGACATAACGTGCAAGTCACTCTTTTATTTATGAAGCCAAAAAGGGTCTGCATTCACAATACTGTCCGGAGGAAACATTAAGGAATCTGCTCAAAAGAAAATTCTTAATTGTTAGCACCACCAACGGTGGGACAAAATGCCTTGGACACAGCTTTACTTTTGCCATTGCTGCCAAATTTTGCATTTCTGCCAAAAAACAAAAAAAGCATAACCTGAATCGAATCAGGAGAAAGCATCAGGCCAGCCCAAACTGAGAGCATTCTACAAAACAACTGGCCTGTACTTTTGGAAAATGCCAATGCCATTCAAGACAGAGAAAATAGACATGAAAACTAAATGCAATATGGATCAGCGGAGAGGTTTTCCTTAAAAAATGTGACTGGGAAAGTTGGTGAAATCTGAAGGTGACAGTAATAATGTATCAGTATTAAATTTCTTCAGTTTAATAATCATGTTGTTTTTAGGAAGTATACTCTGAAGTATTTAGGGTTAAAGTGTATGATGCCCACAATTCACTTGCAAATGAATGGTTTGGGAAACACTCACACATAATAAGCAAATGGAGTGAAATGTTTTCAGTTAGTGAATTTGCTGAGGGTACATGGAATGCTTTCTAGGCTTCTTGTGATTCTTCTATAAATTTTAAACTCTTTCAGAATAAAAAGTTAAGAATTTTTTAGCAAAACTTCTTAATGTTTCGAAAGGTTATGGCAGCATAAATTACTAAAAAATCCTTTACCCCACAGTCTGATGTGTAAGCAGCATGAACTTTAATTCTGCTGGTATGAATTTGTTGGTAAAAATGAACTTAAAAATTAAGTTTCTTAACCTAATAAAGAATTGTTTAACTGTAGCTAATTGTTCAAAGGGTTCCACAGGTAAGAAATAGTTTGTTTAGATTTATCCAATGACAATACTGATTTTAAATTAAAAAATCAAACAATTAAAATAATTAATAGCCTAATATTAATTTTCTAAAAATCAATTCCATGTTCAACCAAAAGGAATAAGCTTAGTGGTAGATTGGTCAATGTCTAGGTAGTTTTATGACTAAAATAATTAACTATTAGCCAATTTAGTAATCTCTAAGTTAGTAAATGTGACTGAATTTTTTGCGCATTTAAGTCGTGACTGGCAGCATTATTTCTTAGAAAAAATTTAAATGTATCTTTGTAGGTAAAAGAGAACTTTATGATCTTTAAAACACATCCACAAATAATTTCTTTTTTGTCCTTATTCTTTAAAAAACATTTAAACTGACTGTATTGGGAAGGAAAATACGGAAGGAGCAAACAATGTAGAGGTCTGCCTACTTGAGTGGGCCCATTCTTTTACAAAATAGAGATAAATAAAATCTTTCTTGTCATTCTTGATGGCAGAAAGTCTCAAAGGTGAATGCTTTGTTGACCTCCAAGAAACGCCGCTGCCGATCCGGGATGAGAACCAAAACGAGTTGTTGAATTATTGAAACGTCTCTGGACAGCTGGTAGGAACCGGGGCTCCCAGCTCTCAAGTGCTGCCCCCCGCCCCGCTCCCGTAGTCCTGGCCTCTTCTTGGGCACCTCAGACTCCGTAAAACCCAACCACTGAGGAGTAGAGACGGGCATAGCCGGGAACCTGCAAGACCTAACTTGCATTTGACCTCATGGGATGGTACCCCTGTTAGATATCTTGAATGTGATGCGTCTCTGACCTCAGGACATTGAGCAAGGTGAGAAATTCAGCTTTCAGAAAGGAGGAATCCAATTAAGGATTTAGTGTAAATCTTTGAACAACATAGGTCTCCAAAGTGACTTTTCTCCTTTGAACCAGTGGGGAGGGTGGCTCCGTGCCAGCCAGAGGAAGCAGACTCTTTGTAGGTTTAGATGGCAGGAGACCAAGTCTCCCCTTAGGTGCAGCTGGGGCTGATGTTCCCACTGAGAAAGGGAAAAGCAGCCGCTTGCAGCTGGGAGCCAGTCTGGCATTCGCAGCCAGGTCTTGGTTTGCTGTGGCTGAACAGAAACGATTTCACAGAATTACCAGTGTCAGACAAGGCCAATCTAAAACCACGATGGTCAAGGAAAAAACCAGGACCTCTCCATGGTCAAGGTGGAACGTGGACAAAAACGCAAACATTCTCCAAACCACAAAAGGACTAAAGATCCCACTTTCCTGGTTAATACGAACGACTGCTACTTCTTTACTAATTAGAGCTTCAGTCTTGCCTCTGCCTTCTAGACGACTTGATCAAGACACCCAGTGATATAATTACCTCTGCTTTCTTACAGCATCCAGTTCGAAGCAAAGCCCTACTTTCGTGAATCCTTCCTCAGATCACCTAATATGAGCCCATATTATATAATAACACTTCAGTGAGATACCCAGGAGTCCCCAAGATGTGGTCCTCTGGTTGCAATGAATCAATAAACCACTATAATTATCTGCAGTTGTTTTCCTGTCTGGTCTTTGACTGAGAGGCATTGATATTATCATGATTCTGTAATGCTCAAGAATACTTTCTTAGAGAACTTTGGGGAAAATAAAATAAAAAGGTCATTTTTCAATCACCACGTGACAGAATGATTCTTAAAGCAGTGTCCTTTGGCCACTGAGAATCTGAAAAAACAAAGGTCACTGGCCACTGGCTTGTAATTGTGACTTGGGTGGCATAGAGGATTTGGGGAATTCTGATCTTTCTAGGTTTATGTTTCAGGTAGTTGTAGGAAAGTCAAAGATTTATGGATTCTCTCCCTACCTCTTTATTATTTCCATTATTTTAGCCAATAAATAATTGTAGAAATTAGTTATCTAAGAAACAAGTTTTGATTTCTTATGAATGTTATAAAAATAGGTGTCAAACATAGTTAAAAAGTAGCAATTACTTGGTGACATTCCGCTAGGTGCTCCGTTTGCAAACAGATAAATCATCTTTGTGCTGTTAACGAAAGTATAGACGTACTAAGAAAACACATAGTAGAAATAACATTTGAAGTTTATCGTTAAGGAGAATAAATCGGAAGTTAGTTGACATGGAAACATTGTAATAAAAATGCAAACAAGAGAATCTGAGGAAATAGGAGGACGCTTTGAAATGATAATTGTATAATGCACTGAACTAGTCGTTAATGCTGAGCATTTTGGAGCAACTGCTTGTGTTAAAAATATTCTGTTTACTCTAGTTATTTGAAAAATAATAAAGCTGCAGTTGATGAGTTTAATTTTTTTTACGGTTTTTATTTATTTATTTATTTTTGCGGTACGCCGCAAAAAAAAAACTGTCGTGGCCTCTCCCGTTGCGGAGCACAGGCTCCGGACGCGCAGGCTCAGCAGCCATGGCTCACGGGCCAGCCGCTCTGCGGCACGTGGGATCTTCCCGGATGGGGGCACGAACCCGTGTCTCCTGCATTGGCAGGCGGACTCTCAACCACTGTGCCACCAGGGAAGCCCAGTTTAATTTTTTGAAGTATAGTTGATTTACAGTGTGTTAATTTCTGCTCTATAGCAAAGTGATTCAGTTATACATAGATATATACATTCTTTTTCATATTCTTTTCTGTTGTGGTTTATCACAGTCTATTGAATGTAGTCCCCTGTGCTCTGTAGTAGGACCTTGTTGTTGATCCATTCTATATATAATAGTTTGCATCTGCTATTCCCAAACTAGCACAGACCACAAGTCTGTTCTCTATGGTTGATGACATTTTAGAATGGAAAGCAACCTGAGAACGCCTTATTGTTGCATGGAGACTGTGAACCGAGGCCTGGAGAAGTCTGAATAGAGGAGACACCTGATTCTGATTTATTGATCGTTCCACCTTGCCAGAGTGCAGAGATGTTAGTGACAGATGTGTGTCACTGATTCACATGGACCTTTTCCTCAATTGGTTCACTGTGTCTAAACGTACCATGTATTATTGTTTTTGACTTCATGAGTAGATCGTCTAGAACAGGTTTCTTCAGGCTTGGCACTGCTGACATTTTGGGCTGGATCGTTCTTGCTGGGGGAGGGTGCTGTCCTGTGTGTTGTAGGATGTTTCGTAGTGTCCCTGGTCTCTACCCTCTGGATGACAGTAGCACTCCTCCCACACCTCACCCAGTTGTGACAACCAAAATTGTCTTCAGACTTTGCCAGATGTTCCCTGGAGGAGTGGGAGGAATTAGCCCCAAGCTGGTCTAGAGTATCCCTACATCAAACAACTCAGTGCGGTGATGCTCCCTAGGGCTTCCGGGTCCCTGAAGGCTTGCAGAAGAAGGGAAATTTCTCCCTGGTGGGGTGTTGGTTGGGTCTTCATTGCTTTACTTTAGATGTGTTCTTGTAAAGGAGTCTTCCCTGGTCTCATCCTTCTCAACGTTTCTTTCCATTTTGGAGGCAAGCGTGGAAGACCCGATTGTCAGATTTGTAGGTAACACAGAGGTGGGAAGGGTGGCACCTACACAGGGCAGCAGAATCAGGACTCAGACAGCTCCCTGAGGCAGCTGGGTGCCATCGTTAGGAGAATATGGTCTACGCAACTATTGTATATACGATGGATAAACAACTAGGTCCTACTATAGAGCACAGGGACCTATATTCAACATCCTGCGATAAACCATAATGGAAAGGAATGTGAAAAAGAATGTATATATCTGTATAAGTGAGTCACTTTGCTGTACAGCATAAATTAAGACAACATGGTAAATCACCTATATTTCAATACAATTTTTAAAAAAAGAGAGAGAGAGAGAGAATATGGTCTAGAGCAGGCCTGCTGCGGTTGGAATTCAGTCCTGGCTGCTAAGGGATCTTGGCGTGTTAAAACTCATTTGTCAGTCTCTGCATCTGTAAAATGTCTATAATATTAGCACCTACTTCATGGGATTGTGCTAAAGATCAAGTGATTTAATGTTTGTGAAAGGCTCAGAGTCTGGCACCAAAGAAGTGCTCTATATGAGTACTTGTTAAGTTTTTTTAAATCCTCAAATAATTGGCAGAAACCAGACAAAATGTAACGGGGGGGGGGGGAATGCCAGGTTTGCTAGTGGGGGGGGGGGGGGGAATGCCAGGTTTGCTATTGTGTTTAAAAATAGAACTTGTGTGGGGGTGTTTGTTTAATAGAGAAGTTCGTGAGAAAAGGCCCTGAGAATTTAGTCATGGCTGGAACCTGACTAATACAGGCGATCGCGTGGGCAGATCCAGCAGGTCGCCGTCCCGCCTTCTCTGCCTGTAGCAAATTGTTCCTGCAGGGCTGTGGAGTCAACTTTCAAGTCAGACACCACCGGACTAGGAAATGTTGGGGGTAGTGGATGTGGCTGGAAGGAAACCGGGCATCATGTCCTGTGGGGAAGAGTTCAGTGCGTTGGGGCTCAGTCTGAAGACTGTTTAGCAGGACCAGTGACAGACAGTGTCCGTGATTTCAAGGTTGGTGTTTGGCAGTGAGAGGTGTGCTCCTTATGCTTCAGAAGGCACACCTGGGAGTTCTGCTTGACACTCTCACGGCATGGGCACGGCACGGGCACGGAGTTTTGCATTTACCACAAGGGCACATTCTGGTAACAAGCTGCATCTCTCCATAGATATGCTGTGCTGTGAGTTGGAGTGAGCACCCAGATTGAGTCTCTAGATTCCTGTTTTGATTGGGATGCTGGACTGAAACCTTTAAGATATCTCCCAGTATTAAGATTCAGTTGGCCTGTAAATGCTGAATTAACAAGTAGAATTTTTATGATATGGTCGAAATCTCAAAGAGTAGCAAAATGTTTATAATGAAACAACACAGTTCATAGGCCTCCCCGCCCCTCCCTGTTCATAGGCCCACTCTTATTTCTGCTTTTAGTACTTGGTGTATCTATAACAATAGCTTTAGAATCCTCATTCTGGAGGTAGCACATGTAGACACTCTCTGCTGGTTTCTTGCTCTGAGGGTCAATAATATGCTTTCCTTATTGTCCTACTCACTGCTTCTGACCCCTTTCCAATCCAGATTTACCAGCTTCTTGTATTAGTTATGTATTGGGTTGGCCAAAAAGTTCCTTCGGTTTTTAAGTAAAAATAAGAGACACGTTTTTCATTTTCACCAAGAACTTTATTGCACAATGTATTCACCGATTTGTTCCACTACTTTCTGCCATCTTTCAGGCAACTTCATAATTCCATCTTCACAAAACTTTTTATCTTTTTGAGCAAAGAACTGTTCCGGGTGCCTTTTACAGTCTTCCAGGGAATTGAATTTTTTTCCATTAAGAGAATTTTGTAAAGACTGAAATAAATGGAAATCCGAAGGTGCAATGTCTGGTGAATATGGCGGATGAATCAGACCTTCCCAGCTGAGCTGTAACAGTTTTTGCCTGGTCATCAAAGAAACACGCGGTCTTGCTTTATCCTGATGGAAGATTATGCGTTTTCTGTTGACTAATTCCAGATGCTTTTTGTAGAGTGCTGCTTTCAGTTGGTCTAATTGGGAGCAGTACTTGCTGGAATTAATTGTTTGTTTTTCCAGAAGGAGCTCATAAAAGAGGACTCTCTTCCAATCCCACCATATACACAACATCACCTTCTTTGGACGAAGACCGGCCTTTGGTGTGGTTGGTGGTGGTTCATTTTGCTTGCCCCACGATCTCTTCCATTCCACATTATCGTACAGTATCCACTTTTCATCGCCCGTCACAATTTGTTCTTAAAACGGAACATTCTCATTACGTTTCAGTAGAGAATCACATGTGGAAATATGGTCAAGAAGTTTTTTTTCGCTTAACTTCTGTGGCACCCAGACATCAAAGCGATGAACATAACCAAGTTGGTGCATGTGATTTTCAGTGCTTAAGTTGGATACTTTGAGTCTGTCGGCTATCTCCCGCGTGGTATAATGTTCATTATTCTCAATTAATGTCTCAGTTTGATCTCTGTCACCTTCACCTTGTCTACCCAACCGTGGAGCATCATCCAGCAAGAAATCTGCAGGATGAAACTTCGCAAACCATTTTCCACTTTTGACACGTTCGATCAGTCACAGCACCTTCTCCACACACTGCACAAATCTTTTTTTGCGTTTCAGTTGCATTTTTACCTTTCTTGAAATAATAAAGCATAATATGCCGAAAATGTTGCTTTTTTCCTTCTATCTTCAATATTAAAATGGCTACACAAAAATTCACCAGTTTTGATAAGTGTTTTTTTAAATGCACGCTGATACGACAGCTGTCACAATACGGTCTAACAAAATTGTTTCAAAGGAAGTTAAAGACAACTAAGCACTACTAGACCCAGTTTACAGAAAAAAACAGAAAGAACTTTTTGGCAAACCCAATAGTTCTGCATAACAAATTACCAAAGGCTCAGCACCTTAAAAAGCTTGCATTTATTAAGGATTCCTTCTGGCAGACCCTAAGCCAATTCTCATCCGATGTAGTTTCTCATTTTAGTAGGTCTGGGCTGGGGCCAGAAAATCTGCATTTACTGCAAGTTCCCAGAAAACGCTATAATTCGAAGAGCAGGGCCTTATAGTGAAGAGGTGGGCCCAGAAGGGTGTGAGAAGATGAATGAGGAGAACAGTTTTTAAGGTTTATAACTGTAGTCACTTTGTTGGATGAGTCCGTCTCAGCAGGATGCCATTAGATTCCAACTTTATTTCTCTCTGGTTCCTGCTTTGAATTTCTTTCCCAATCCTGGTGACCCCATAGCTCTTGCACTGAGCAGACATAAATTCAGATGTTATAATTTAGTAGCAAAACTGCCATCTCTCACCCAAGTAAAGGCATCCTTTCCACCCTAGCTTGGCATTGACCAGGTTCAGCCCCTGCCAGGGAGCAGTGGGTCAGGGTCCGCTTCCTTACTGTTTTCTTGATTTAACCCCCATGCAGGCTGTCACTTGCCTTCTCAGACCTCATTCCATCCCTAGGCTGTTCTCTCAAGTGTGCGGGACCCTCTTTTTGTTCTCTAAGATCTCACTTGATCCTCGTGCACCAACCTACCGATTGCTTGTTAGGACACAAGTGACAACTGTCTACCTGGGACTTTGTTTCTTGGCTCTCATGAGTAGGTGCCAGCGTTTCTTGGATTTTAATTATTTTTCTTCTTGCTTTACTGAGAGATCCCTTCCTAAGAACGGTTGCATGGGACATAAGCTGTGTTCTTGTAAGTCTGAACATTTCTTTATTCGGTCTTTACACTTCACTAGTGGTTTGACTGCACAGAATTTTAGGGTTTTTTCCAACATTAGAACTTGGAAGATACTCCCTCTCGTTTTTAAGGTGCCACATTAGATCATCACTTCTAGCAGGTCTCAAAGATGGGCCAGGGTGAAGACTGTTTACTCATCTCTTCAGTAACTCATAAGCCCCTGTGATGTGGATGCAGTTGTTTTCCTTCAGTTCTGGGAAAGTTAAAAAAAATTTCCTTGGAAACATCCTCTTCCGTTTTCTGTTATTTGTTAGGAATTCCTATTAGTTTCGTCTTCCGAATTCATCTTATCATTTTGGTTATCATGTTCTTACTTTCCCAGTGTTCTCTTGTTTTCTGATTTTAAAAATTTCTTTCTGGGGCTTCCCTGGTAGCGCAGTGGTTGAGAATCTGCCTGCCGATGCAGGGGACACAAGTTCGGGCCCTGGTCTGGGAAGATCCCACAGGCCGCGGAGCAGCTAGGCCCGTGGGCCACAACTACTGAGCCTGCGCGTCTGGAGCCTGTGCTCCGCAACGAGAGAGGCCGCGACAGTGAGAGGCCTGCGCACCGTGATGGAGAGCGGCCCCCGGTTGCCGCAACTAGAGAAAGCCCTCACACAGAAACGAAGACCCAACACAGCCAAATAAATAAATAAATAAATAAAATTAAAAAAAATTTTTTTTTCTTATTATCAGGATTTTGATTTTTGTTTTGAATGAAATGTCTTCTTAAATGTGTCTGAGAATATGTTAATTTTCTTTTTTCTTTTTCATCCCCCCTCCCCATTCATCTTCATTTGGTTGTGTTCAGTTTTTCTCTTTTTTTTTTTTTTAAATGAAAGCTTCTTTCTTTCTTTCTTTCTTTTTGGCTGTGTTGGGTCTTCGTTTCTGTGCGAGGGCTTTCTCTAGTTGCGGTGAGCGGAGGCCACTCTTCATCGTGGTGCGCTGGCCTCTCACTGTCGCGGCCTCTCTCGTTGCGGAGCACAGGCTCCAGATGCGCAGGCTCAGTAGTTGTGGCTCACGGACCTAGTTGCTCCACGCGTGTGGGATCCTCCCAGCCCAGGGCTCGAACCCGTGTCGCCTGCATCGGCAGGCAGATTCTCAACCACTGCGCCACCAGGGAAGCCCCGGTTTTTCTCTTTATCTTAGTCTTTCTCTTTTGTAGTCCAGGCTTTCCTCAAATGCCTCCTGATTCTTGCTCATCCCATTTCTCAGTAGAAAGGAGGCTGAAGGCCCCATGCATGTGGAAGGGGCTTATTGGCTGGCAGCTTCAATTTGGGTGGCAGGTGTTCCAGTGCTACAATTTGATACCCTTCCTAGCTGATTGAGTTCTTTTGTTTAATTTTGTGGGAAGGACAGTCTCTCCTCAGGAATGGATATGTTTGGCTGCGTGCTTTTCTGCCTAGAGTGTGTGTGTGTGTGTGACAAAGAGTGAGTATGCAAGTGTTTGTGTGCATGCATACGTGAGGGTGTGTGTGCGGGAACGTGTGTGTGCGTGTGAGTGTGCGTGTGCACCTGGGTGTGTGTGTGCTTCTGCTCTTGTGTCTGCAGACCTTCACTCAGTCCCGGGGTTTTGCTGCTTTTCCCTTCTTCCCTCCTTGGATCTTCTTTTGCTCTGCAGCATCCTTGTTAGGACTTTTCTCCGGTGCTGTGTCGTACGGCTGGCCTGTCTCCTGCGTTCTCATGCCCTCTGTAAATCTTCTGGGCTGCAGTCTCCTCTGCTCAGCTGTGTGACTAAATATTCCTCCATTTGCTCTCTGTCTTGAGACCAGTGGTTCTTAACCAGGGCAGTGGTTCCCCCAGGGGATACTTGACAACATCTGGAGAGATGTTTGGATTGTTTTAATT
The DNA here is from genome assembly GCF_000442215.2 of Lipotes vexillifer. Classification (NCBI taxonomy): domain Eukaryota; kingdom Metazoa; phylum Chordata; class Mammalia; order Artiodactyla; family Lipotidae; genus Lipotes; species Lipotes vexillifer. The sequence goes on along the minus strand of NW_006797064.1, from coordinate 26,956 downwards.
GGGGGTGAGGGGAAGATGCTCCTGGCGTCTAGTGGGTAGAGGTCAGAGATGCTGCTTAACCTGCCATGCTCAGGGCAGCCTCTACCACATGGCTATCCGGTCCCAAATGTCAGCAGTGCTGTGGCTGAGAAACCCTGATCTA
>NW_006797064.1:0-26651 GCF_000442215.2 Lipotes vexillifer | reverse complement strand
CCTGCTGAAATTGCACATCTGTTAATAACTTAATACCGTAAAAATTTTTGTTGCTGTGAATTTGTTATTTTTCATCACTCATTTACCATCAATTTAAAAAGTTGTAAGAGAGAAATAATATGAAGTCTGTGCCGTCTCCTTTCTTGAACTGGAAGCCTGAGAGCTGTGTTGTTAATGATCCCTGTTTGTATTTCTAAAAAACAGGCACCGAGTTCCCTGACATAATCTAATAGCTCTGTCTTTAAATCTATTTAAATGCACCAACCGGGACTTTATAAATTCCTCTTTCCTGCTCCTTATTTTTATTCTCATTCCGATTCTTTTCCCCCGCATACGGTAGGGTGAGACTTTTTGTATATGTCGGTACGCAAAAGGCAGAGCTCAACCTGTCAAATAGAAAACTCCACTGAAATGCGTCCCAGCTATGCCATCCAAGAAAAAAAATGTTTGTTTGCAAAAATGTATACTTAATTCCAAACATTTTTGCAAATCATGTTTCACAAAGACATTTGGATATTATCTCAAATCATTTGTAATTAGAGACATTTGACCCCTAGTTTCCTGTTTTTTTTTTTAACTGCATTTTTTTTCTTTCCACATTACTCCACAGAGGTAAACGAAGCCCTGCATTTTGTACGAGCCTCTCACTGCCCTGTACGTCCAGGGCTCCATACCTTACGAATGACGGGCAGAGTGGAGTTCTGAGAGCTTCCTTGTCATAGCTGACGAAAGGGAAATTCCCTCTCTGGTGTGTCCTGTTTGGAACATCTGTTTCTCTGGCTTTTGGCAAGATGACATAATAAGATGGCAGGAGGCAGGACAAACATGCCGCAGTAAAAGTGTCCTAAGAAGACACTTAGTTCTAATTACTGCTTCACAGAACATGACTGAAGGCAGGAAGGGAAGTTAAGTTTGGCGCCGACAAGGAGAGTCACAGGGGACGGCAAGAGCGGCTTAGTTACCGCTGTTTGAATTCGGTGTTGCTCGGCAGGCATTAAGGACACCAAGCGGAGGCAGCCAGGCCAGAGGGTGTGTTCCTCCAGCAGGTCAGTTACTTTATTTCCGCTGCTTCGGGGTCACAGAAGCGACGCCGAGGCCCCAGTCTGCTGGCTCTTGTGGCCAATTGTCGGATAAATCTGGATGCATCAACACAAGCTCATCTCCGGGAGCAGGGATGCAAAGCGGGAACTCACTCTGATAAAAAAAAAGTCCCACCTCTCACAGGCATAAATTATCCTTCTTTCCAGCTGTATTGGGATGTAACTGACATATAACAGTGTATAAGTTTAAGGTATACAAACTTACCTGGATTTGATACACGTATATATTGCAGTGTGATTGTCGCTGTGGGGTGAGCCAACGCCTCCATCACGTCACGTACTTTCCATTTCTTTTTGGTGATCTCTTTTAAGATTTATTCTCTGAGCAACTTCCATGTATATAGCACAGTACTGTTAACTATAAACACAGTGCCCAAAAGGCATAAATTAAACAGAACTATCATAAACTGAAACGTCCAGAAACCATGGGTGTATTTTAATGGCCCGGGCAGGTTTGTAAGTCAGTTGCAGTTGAAGGCACTTCAGGTGAGTGCTTTGGAAGAAGACAGGGTCTTCAGGGGGAACACCTTCACTGCCACGGGTAGAAATGGCACACAGCAGTAGAGAGCAACACAGCACCTAGATGTTCCCGATTTTGTGAGACTACATGTAATTTTTTTTTTTTTTTAAGTTATGAAAAAAGCCTCTTCCCTTCCCCAAATACCTGGACCTTGTAATGTGAGCGTGGTACCAAGACTATTTTGGCTTACGTCTCCCAGAGGATGAGCCCGAGATAAAGGCTTATGCAGGACGCTCTACTGGGGAGAGTAACCCCCATGGGCAGGGGCAGAGACAGTGAGGGTCAGGCAAGAACACAGGGAAGGGATGCCCATGCAAGAAGGATGTGTCACCTCAGCCACCAGGGCTGGGAACTAGCTGATTCCTTCACTGAGACTGTCTGTGAAGTCATACGGGATGTTTTTCTGACTGTCCAGCCAGGGCGGGAAAGAGAGAAGCATTTGTCGATTGGCTCCAAACCCGCCCCGATCAAACGTTTGCCCTTGTGGGACAACCCTCCATCTTTGGGTCACACGGTGTGGGTTGTGAACTGACACCCAGGCTGTCTCGTGCCTGAGCCTCAGGAGAAGCTCTTAGAAGGCAAGCAGGGGCCATAGCGTGGGGCTGCGAGGAGGTGGGGAGGGGCTTCACGGAGCCGGTCAGAGCCTGCATGGGACTGGGTGCTGCAGCAGCGGCTGGCCCAGGAGGCTGGTGAGGCCAAGAGCATCTGAAGTCGGTCCTGATAGACGTCCTCTTCTAGGACCCCAAGGCTCAGTGTATTCGCCACCTGGGGAGCTGGCATGCTCAGAACAGGCCTGATTTTACTACTCAAGCAGGAATCTGAAGGGCAACAGTGTGACCTGCAATAAGTATTAGTTCTTCCACAGTTACAGGAAAAATCTCACATGACCCTATCCTGCCACATTTAAAAATAATATCTTTGTTTTCTAGAACACGCTCTAGTAATTATAAAAACAAGAGGTCAGATCCAGAAGGGTCCTCTGCGTGCTGCGCACAGGGGACAGATTCTCCCAGCTGCCGTGAGGCTAGGAGTGGACACTGGGCTGAGGTGATCCTCCTGTGGGCCCCACCCATAGGCTTCTGCTCTGTTTCCTGGAGCATCGCGTGTGTCATACGATGCAAATTGGGTTTCACGTGTTAGAAAAGTGCTGGAGCTTTTTCTCCCCTCATTTTACTATCTTTAAATGATGAAATAAGTACACATATAAAATTGCAAGAGGATATTTCAAGACTAAAGCCCTTACCCCAAACCCTGGAGATTAGGGGCTTTTAGAACTCAAACTTTTCCAGATTTTGGAAAGGTGAAATACGGGCCTAAGCCATTGTGAATCCCATACCACCAGGGTCTGGAAGCAGGCCATTACCAAACACATTCAGATCGCTGCAATGAAATGTACGAATATTCACACCGGCGCAGCCAATAAAGACTGTCATAGCTTCCCTCATTTCATTTAGGTTGTTGCCGCCATGTAAGTTTTGGTGCGAGAATTAAGAGCAAACTTTTCAGAATTGCAGGTAAGGACTGTGGACCTATATAGAAAACCTCTATACCCAGATGAAAGAATGAAAAAATGTCAACATTTTGACATATTTGCATAATATTAAAAAGCTTTCTGGTTCAGTTCCCCATCCTGCTTCTCTTGAGTTAACCATTGCCCTGAAGATTATGTGTGAATTCACGTGTGTTTGACACATATGTGTGTATCCAAAAACAGCATGCATTTTACAGAAATGCTGGAAGTATTTTTGTGGTTTACTTATGTCCCCCTAAAAATAGATTGAGATTTATCCACATGGATTCCTGTCATTTTGTTTATACCAACTGTCACACAGTAGCCTGTTGTACAAATCTTTTCAAAATTTTATTTATCCATTTGTCAAGAGGGTCAGAGGTTTAACCCTACTTTCACGCTAACAGGTTAGCTGCCACAGTTTCACGGATGCTGACAGGGGACACAAGTCTCCTGGGTCAGAGACAAAGGCTTCATTCCTCACGCACAGCAAGCCGCATGAGCTTCATGTCTGCACCTGTTCTCCTTGGGGCGACCCAGAGGGACCCACGTGGATGCTGCACATGCAGTGGGTGGGTCTGTGTCACAGCTGAGGAGCCCTGGTCTTAGGAAATCCAAATCATTTACGTTGGGCAGGAAGCATTCTGCCAAAACTGTGCTCCAGAGGGAGACGTAACCTCTATCTTCTGAGGCTATTCAGTACACAGACACCCTTGAGAAGGCAGTCCAGAACAAAAGCCATCCGGGCTTCTGCTGGCAGGACGTGCAGAAATTTGAGGGAGACCCACGGAGAATTGTCTCCCGTTCCACTTCTCTTATTGGCACAGTTTTATTTTGTTTGCAGTTTTCTCTGTTACAGAGAGTGCTTAGTGAACATTTTTCTGTATGCTTCCTTGCATGAGTTTCTTGGTGATGTGTGCCCAGGGATGGAAGTTCTGAGCTCTGTGTGTGCACATCTTGGGCTTCACTAGATGTTGCCAGCTTTCCTCTAAAGTGGTTGTAGGATGTTGTCTTCCTGCCAATGGTATATAAAAAGTCCACTTATTCATAATTGTCAAAAATTCATGGCAACCAAGTTGCCCTTCAGTAGGTGAATGGATAAAAAAACTGTGGTTCATCCACACAGTGGAGTATTATTCAGCAAGATAAAGATGAGCTATGGGGCTTTCCTAGTGACGCAGTGGTTGAGAGTCCGCCTGCCAATGCAGGGGACGCGGGTTCGTGCCCCGGTCCGGGAGGATCCCACATGCTGCGGAGCGGCTGGGCCCGTGAGCCATGGCCGCTGAGCCTGCGCGTCCGGAGCCTGTGCTCCGTGACGGGAGAGGCCACAACAGTGAGAGGCCCGCGTACCGCAAAAAAGAAAAAGATGAGCTATGAAGCCATGACAAGCCATGGAGGAAGCTTACATGCGTATTGCTAAGTGGATGAAGCCCATCTGAAAAGACTGTATGGTTCCAACTCTGTGACATTCTGGAGAAGGCAAAACCATAAAGACTAAAAAGATCAGTGGTTGCCAGGGGCTGGGCGGGGAGGGAGGGGTGAACAGGTGGAGTGCCGAGGATTTTCAGGGCACTGAGACTCTTCTGTTTGGTACTGTAATGGCGGACACATGACATTGTGCCTTTGTCAAAACATAAAATGTACAACACAGAGAGTGAACTCTCATGCAAACTATGGAATTCAGATAATAATAATGTATTAATATTGGTTTGTCAGTTGTAACAAAAGTACCACACTAATGCAGGATGTTAACTGTGCCGGCGGGTTGTACATGGGAACTCTCTGTGCTTGCTAACATTTTTCTATTAACCTAAAACTGCTCTCAAAAAAACTATTAGAAAAGTCCATTTCCCCCATCCTTGCCAGCGCTTTGTATGCCAAACTTACATTTTTGCATATACGATGGGCGTGGAATAGAATTTTATTGCTTTAATTTGTATTTTACTGATGGCTGTTGGAAGCACACCTTTTCATATCCTTTGCTTATTTTTTCTGTTTTTTTAAAAAATTGATTTGTACAAACTCTTTATATTCTCTTTTCAAGTTTTTCTTTGCACGTTTAGGACCTTAATACAACTGGAATTAATTTTTGTGCCTGCAGTAAGGGAGGAACTAAATAGAGATCTGTCTGTCTGTCTGTCTACCTACCTATCTAAGCTCTTTATATAAATGAAGAGCCATTTATGAATGGCTCCTGGTATATCTATGTCACCCCTTCAAGATCTGTTTATGTATCCCTGTACCACCTCCTCATTGTTCTAATTCCTAGAGATTTATAAGCATGCTTGGTATGCAGTACGGCATGTCCTTCCTCCTTCCTTTCAAATAGTCTCCAAATGGCTATACCCAGGTCTTATTCTTCCTTAGGCATTTTAGTATCAATTTGTCAAATTTCATTAAAACTCTCTTGGGTATTTGTGAAATCCAGTGAATTTATAGATTCATTTGGGGACAATGGCATCTTTGCCAGACTGAGTTATCTTCCCATCACGTCGTGTACAGTTTTTTAGGCCTTCCTCTTAAAACATGTTCTTTTAGTTGTAAACCTTATTTTCTCAGTTAACAGACACACGGTAAAATTGACTTTTTAATATGGACAGTTGTAGTCATTCTAACGCATACATCGATTCATATAACCACCACCCAAATCAGGATACAGAACAGTTTCATTGTGCCCCAAATGCCCTCATTGTGTCCCTTTGCAGTGACAACCTCCCCTGCCCCCAGACCCTGCAACCACTGATCTGTTTTCCAATGTAATAGTTTTCTCTTGGAGAACGTTGTATAAATGAACTCATACGGTGTGAAACCTTTTAAGACTGCCTTCTTTCACTCATAATGCCTTTGCGATTGATCCAAGTTGTTGTGTGTACCAGTAGCTCATTTCACTTTACTGCTGAGTACTATTCCATTGTATAGATGTGCCCTATTTTGCTTATTCACTCACCAGACAGACATTTCTGTTATTTCCAGGTTTCGGTGACTATAAATAGAGCTACTGTATGCATATATGTAAGTTTTTATCTCTTGAGGGCTAAACACTTAGGAATGAGATTGCTAGATCTTATTTTATGTCCATATCATCTTCTCCATATAGATCTTGTACTTCCATTATTTGATTTAAGCCTAGGTAACATACTCTTTGATGCTATCGTGAATGGGATTATTGACATTTTTTTTCCAGCTGATTTTTGCTGGCATGTAGGAACCTTTCCATGTTTGCATTTTGATCTTCTATCCAAAAACCTTGCCAAAGTCTCTTATTAGTTCCAAGAGTTGGTTTGTAGATTCAGTTAGTATTTTTATGATTCGACAGGCGTATGTCTGCAAATTGTGAAAATGTTGTCTTCCATTAAAATATATATCTGTATTTACGTGTGCATATTTCTCTCTATCTAAAGATAGATATTCATATGTTATATATTTGTGTACACACAAGTATATATACATATATATAGTATCTATATCTACATCTGTATATAATTTTTTTAAAAACCCTTAGTTCACTTTCTAAGGTTTGCAGAACAACGTTGAACAGAGAAGGTGATGGCAGGTATCCTTATCTTCCTTCTCCTTGAGTTAGCCAGTTATTGCACTGCTGTTCTGTTCTTTGCTTTAATTCTGTTTATAAGCTAACTGTTTTTTTTAGATGGTTATTTTGGATCCTCAGGCTGCTGTTGGCAACGTTTGTCTGCTCTCTCAGGTCCTTCCCTGCGGCACGTTTATTTTAGCTCATCTGCAACAAGTTTTTTAGAAGTGTTTAATGGCGGTCCTGTGTGCCCTCTCTGGCTGGTGACACTGTCCCTCAGAGCAATATTATATTTGCTTCTGTGGGTCCCCCTTGAGATTTTATGTTAATTTCTTGGTTTCAGGTTCCAAACCAAGAAATGAATAAAGCTGAAGCCTAAGCACACTCAACATAGCAAAAGCCCAGGTTTCTGGTGCCTTGAGGTGACCGTTTCTCACGCTTGACACAGGCTGTGGACATGGCCAACCTGCTTGTCTCTCCGCCAGTGGGTAGTTTTTCCACCTCTCTTTTGGGGGAGGGGCAGACATCTAGGTTTCTGGCTTTCCCCTAAGAGGCCAGTGCTAGCTTTGTCACCTTGTGTAGCCTCAGGGCCATGCCTCCCGTTTTTCAGCCCACAGAACCCGTAATACCCGTGAACCCTCTACAGTCGTCTTGTTACTGTCTCCTGTTTAGCACTGGAGCCTTGGTTGCTTTTTCACCTCTGACACCTGGGTATATTCCCCAACCAGTTCCCACTCTGCCCCCCAAGCTGGTACAGGCATATATTTTCAACCTTGCAGTGTCTTTGCAGAAAGAGTGGTTGCTTCTGTGCCGCCTCAGTCTACTATAATGCCTGGGGTTCCCTTTTGCTTTCCTGTGGCGCCCTCTTCTATATTAGTGACCACTGCAATGGCTATGTTGTACATAAGGATAACAATGAAAAGATGTGGCTTTCTTTTTAATAACTTCCACGCATCTTTCAAGTCCTTTGGGAAGAGAGATGGGCTGTAGATAAATACCAGTTTCCTCTTACAGTCTACACAGTGCTGGGGACACAACGGGGACACAATGCCAGTCCAGTGCCAAGTAGACGTTTTAGCTAACGGACATAAATTTCTCCTTAACTTTAGAGGAAGTTTGCTCTTAGGAACTCTCATGACGGAGGAAGTTGGACCACTTGGTTTCTTAATGAGTCTGTTTGCTTGCAGATACTGCCATCGCCCCAGCTGAAGCCTCTTTTGGTTAATGTGCCCCACATGGCTCTTGGGTTGCTAAGCCCTGCTGAGGATTTAGATTTTATTGTGATTGGTGTTGGTTTAATTTTTGAAAATGAAAGCGCATTATTTTAATTATCTGTGAAGGATATTTTATTTTTATTTCAGATGTCTCTCTCTTTTCCTTTTAAATGACTTCTCTGTCTTCAGCGCTGTTTGTTACTTAGATGTCCTATTGATTTGGGTGGATTCTAGGCTGGCTTTTCCTTTAAAGTAATGATTAATCAAGTCTCCGTCACAGAGGCATTTGTCAAGATTATACTATATATAGTCATTATCTATTTATCATCTATCTATCATCTCTCTCTATCATCTATCAATCTACCCACCCATTCATCTCTCAGTCACCTATCTCCTTTCTAGATCTTTATTCAGTTATGTCATTAACAGACGAACATTTTTAGGTTTGGGTCAGAAAATAATCACCTTTATACAGATTATTTCTAGAATTTCATATTTCAACGCTTGAGATCTGTGTCTGTATATTGATGTTCAGATTTACCTTTACAACTATATTTATATTTCCATATATCCTTACACAGACATGCTTCCAAAGCACAGTGTTTCTGCAGTTTATTATACCGGGTCCAAACTGACTTCTGTTAGGTTTTTTCATTAGTTCTAAGACTGAAGGATCCGAGGCAGAGTTGGGAATCTGCTTTTCCTACCCTCCACTTTTTAAAAAGCCTCATCAGGCTGGGAGGACCTGATGGCCTGCTCACCCCCTACATGGCAGGGATGTTCTGTGTGTTATAAGTGGGATAACGGACTCTTAGAAGGTCCTCAGCCCTGGAACCGGGTGCACAGTGCAGCTTGGGAAACGCCCCTTCTTATTATTACGTTCTTATCCGTCATTCTCTCCTCCTCCTCTTGTGTGCTGTTTTCACGATGAATTCTAGTACCCTGCCTGGCGCACACTAGGGACGCATGACAGAAGGCTGCTTGAAATCTCTCCCTCCTCCTTTAGAGAACAGACAAAGGAGGACAAGCTTCTCAGCGGGTCTTTCTTTCACTGCTCGGTTCTCACACGGTTCCTTTCCACAATGCCTGCGTTGATTGTACCTGGTGGCACGTCCCACGTGCTAACGATAAGATGATGATAAGGCTTCACCTAAACCTTCTTAGCCCTGGAGAGGGATGCAGACAGTAAAGGCTACAGGGAGGAGCAGTGTCTCCCGCGGGCGGGGGGCGTGTAGGGCCTGGTGGAGGGTTGGGGGCAGAAGTCTGTGCTTTTCCAGTTGGAAGCTCCACGGTAAGGCCGTGCTTCTCAAGCTCTCTGTGCTGAAGGAATGGGTTTGGTTGGTTGTTTTGTTTTTCGCTTTCCAATCCATCCCACGACCTTCCTGCAAGACTGATAACGTTGGAACTGGTCTGTACCCTGCTCAGCAAGGTGAGGACACATAATTGGATGTTGTGACAAGGTCAGTTCCTGTAAAAGATATAAACATGTACTGTTACTTTCTATGTTTGCCCCGTCACGGCCCGGGAACAAATATGTGTGGATTGGTCGGTTTGGAGACCAGGCTTTTTGAGTAGCAGTGTGATGATCAATTAATGTAATCACCAACTCCTGCCTATTGTTACACCTATTTGACTGCCGTGATGACTTAAAATGCTTATTTGTTCATCTTTTCATACGATGAATACCTTACCGACGGTTTATTACATATCACTGATGTTGCACAAGCTTGGGGAACAGAGTGAACAGTTCTGCAAAAACCCCTGCTTTGGTAGACCTTTCCTGCCAAGCCCTACCGGAGAGGGTTTACAAAGGATTATACGAAGCCCAAGGTGAGACTGACAGGGCATCATCATCAAGTCCAGCAGACGTCTGTGGAGGGTCCACCCTGTGCCCGAGGTGCTGTCGCCGTGCTCTTTGCTACGAGGGGGTTTAACTTCTGATGGGGGTCAGTGGGCTGGACAGTGGGGTGACCCACACTCAACCCTCAAATGGAGGGTGGCACGGGGAACGTTCTGGAAATACTGAGAGCTGTGGTCACGCAGAGGATTCATTGTTTCTGCCAGGTTAACAAAAGCAGGCTTCAGGGAACGTTTGAGCTGACCTCTCAGAAACAGTAAGGGAGATGACAGGTCCAAATGCCTACCAGGGAGGGGGTAGGGAGGGAATCCCGACTAGAGGGCGGCCTTGAAGTGAAAGGAACAGGGTGGTGAGCGCATGCTGCACTTTGGCAGTGGTGAGTAATCCCTTGTGGCTGATGTTTGGGTAAATGATAATACGGAGCCTGATGTTGGGAAGTAGGATTGGCTGATGCCTTGGGTACTGATGTGGGTGAGCCTTGAAAACTCTGGGCTCTGTTCTGTAATCCAGAACAAGCACAGATGGCTCTGGAGCAGAAGACCTGAGAACAAGGTAAGACAAGGGCTCCAGTGCCCAGGCTGCTGTGCCCTCGAGAGGACGGTGAAGGCTGGAAAGAAGGCAGCGGGGCTGAGGCTGGAGGGGAGGTGACGAGCGTGTGGGGCAGTGAGGGATCCCGTGACAGAGGACAGGACTGCACACCTTGCCCCGCCGTTTCTAACCCGAGCGACGTCGTCCCAGGATTGCACCTGGAGGGACAGAAGAGACATTTTGAATGGAAGGGATGGTACCGACAGGCGGTCGTGATTGGGTCTGTGACTCGGGAAAGCAGTGCTGTGAGGGAGAGAGGCCTGCAGCCTCCACCTTCAGCTCCTGCCCTGCCCTTAGTAAGACCTGCCCTGTGGAAAGCAAGGAGGGGCGTGCTGCTCAGCGGGGTCTGGGGACCACTGCAGCCTAACTCCTCAGTCACGGGACTTTGTTTGCACGTGAGCACAGCCACAGGGCCTCGCCCAGCAGTGACCTGGGAGGAGGCTGCTGCTGCTTTGTCGGGAGGGAAGGGGAGGCCTTGTGATATTCCTGCCGGGAGCCCCTCAGAGCTCTCCCTCCCTGAGGGTTCCCTCAAGCTCCCCCGCACCCCTGCACATACTCACCTCCTTCAGGAAACTCTGTGAAGTCACCCCTGCAAACGCCCTGTCTGTCCCTGACTGAATCCTCAGCCCACCCCCACTGTCAGTCTGGTTTGCTCTGTGTGACGTCACCGTGCCTTTAAATCATGTCACCTTTCTTCAAAATGGAGTAGACGAGTAGAACTCATTGCCATGGCTGAGAGGGACGTTTTGTGCAGGAAGAGGGAATTGCGGGATATGTGGTCTCAGAGCACTGGGTAAGAGAGAGCTAGAAGATGGGGGCTTTGCAGGCTCTGGTCAGGAAGTGGTATAGGTGGTAGAACAGGTGTCTAAACGCGCCAAGCCCAGCCCTTATGTAGCCTTCCCTGTGTCAGGCACTACCGTGAGTGGTTTATGTGTTTTAACTCCTTAAATGCCTCATGGGCATAGTGATATGGTCACTTTTCCCATATCACAGAGGGAGCTGAAGAACAGAGAGGCTGTGTACCTTGCCCAAGATCACACAGCTAGTATTGTGGTAGAGCAGTGATTTTAACCTACTCTTCATGGTTACGGTGTGCCATTGCTCAAGTTAAGCAACAGAAAGCTTCTCAGAAGAAAATGTCTAGTATTAATTGAGTGTAATTTTTTTTTCTAAATAGGAAGAGACTAGGGAATGGTAGAGCCGAATAGAAGCTTAAGGATAAGAACAGAAAAGGAGGAATTTGTATTAAAAATAAGTCTATCATCTCTGGTTTGTTCCTGGGTCTCTGTTATGCAATGTCTTTGCAAGTAGGACAGGAACTTGAACTCATAAAAATAAAAGCTTGTAGAGCTTAACCAGGGCAAGGCTTTTTTATTGACCTAGTGGGGCTTTGCTCGGGGCGAATGGCTACACTCCTTCTACTCTGGTTCTCAGAATCTGGGTCCCATGGAGACCTCGTTTCCCTGAGTACCAGTTTATTGGAAGTGATTAGGTGATGTCTGCACACTAAAACCTAAAAATATACATCAGTAGAACTCGAGGTTTCACAAATTCTGCCTTCCCTTTCTATTCCCGCTGGGGGACATTGCTGGGGAATGGCACTGGTGGCAGCTGTGTGACATGACACTCGCAGGAGCTGGGGTCTGGATGAATGGAGGGCACAGGAGGGCCACAGGGGTGACAGCGCTGGTCTAGTGAATCTCAGCAGGAGCTGTAAAGAGTTCCTAGAATGCCCACGTCATGAACAATGACTTTGGTTGCTTTACGCTTGTGGGGAGAGAGGTTCAGCATAAGGAGAGCCTTGAATTCTTTTTCGTTAGTTTTCAGATGTGAATTGACCTAAGTATTAAAGGAAGCAACGTATGAAAGAAAACAGCACAAAGTCTCGCACTGTGTTTCTACAGTAAAGTCTAGTGCAGTTTCTCAGAACCCAGAAGAATTTTATCTCTGTTGAAGGGTTGTTTCTTACCATGACGCCCTTGGTTTAGAGTCACGGAGAATATGATGCGCAAGCCAATGAGTCAGGAATGTGTTCTCAACCCTGAGAAGATTTTCAGAGAGAAAAGTCAGTAGTTGAGAGCGTGTGTGTGTGTGTGTGTGTGTGCGTGTGCGCGCATGTGTGCATGTGTGCACGTGTGTGTAAAAAAGCCAATTTCTTCTTCTGATTTTCTATTTTATAAGGAAACACAAGATATGAATAAAAACATATTACAGAGAGAGAGAGGGAAATCCGAACTTAATCTGGATTTAAAAGGATAGTGTTGCAGTGATGATTTTATAAGCCTAAGAGCCCTTGAAACATCAGCTATGAAAAATAAATGAATATAACCGTCTTTCAAGTTACGCTTTCTTAACTTTGACTAACTGCTTTCTAAAAATGTATTCTGTGTTATGGCCACATCAGACAAGCTCTTCTACAGTGTATGTGAACTTACAGAGCATCAGTCAGACTGTAGACCACTTGAGCATGTGGGTATATGGGAGTGGAATGCAAACCATTTCCCTTGAACAACGGATGGAGAAATCCAAAACTAGTTAACTGTGACCTCGGCCAGCCTTCAAATATGTTAGCCTAGAAAAGATTTCTTGATGTTTTCCTCTTGTTATTAACTTCTTGGTATATTCTATCAGTATTCATTTTCTACTATGTCAGCCTTTATTTATCTATAAGAACATTTTCACATAAATTTTATTTCCTCCAAGGATGACAAAGAAGAACCTTGTATGAAATGAAGTTCATGTGAGTTAGAGCCTCCAAAAAGTAGAACCAATTTTCCTTTGCTACAGAGTGTCTGGTAATAAGTTCAGCACTTTAAAAACTGTAGTAACTTTCTCAGGTGAAGAAAGGTAGTAAATCTAGTGAAAATCAGATTAAAGGTACTGGGCCATGTATACTTGAAGATACAAAAGGTGGATGATAAAGTAGCTACAGTGGCTGAACCCACATGGTATTTTGGGAACTAAAAGTATACACATCAGTGGTGAATAACTAAAAGTTAATACAATATTACAACATAGCAGGCAATTGGAAATCTAAAGTAATATCACCTGGATAAGGTTAGGTTTAAATATGTGAGACAATACAGTGCAATGTGAAAAGAACAAAGAAAGAACAAAAATGGGAATTCTTCACCCACGTAAGAAAATGTATTCTGAAGAAGGGCAAGTAAAAATTGGGACATAACAAAGGATGAATAAAATAAATGCAAATCTGTAAAAATTTATACAGAAATATGAGTATGGGGAGAGTAAACAAACTTTTTTTTTCCCTGAAAAGTGATTTAAAGGAAATCTTCGTAAAGGTCAACTCTGCATAAGTGATGTCATAAGATACTGATGCTCAGTGAATCGACTTGTGCCCAAGATATTTCCAGCCAGGAAAAATCACCTTGGGGCAGAGATTGGGTGTGGTCAGAAGGTGGGTTTTATATTTTATAGAAAATACAAGGGCTTGAAGGAGGTATAAATGTCATAGGCATGTTGAAGAGTGGGGAAGTGACATCCCAGGTGAGGAAAGTGGTGAGGCAAGGGCTGGGGACAGGAATGGTCTGAATAATCCAACATGAAGCACTACATTGAACAGATCTTACAAGGCTCTTTTCTGGAAGCTGGAAAGGAGTCTGGCAGAGAGCAGAAAGTAACAACAGAGGGACTCTTTTGAAGTGCATCAGTTATCCAGTGCTGTGTAACAAATGTCCCCTAAATTTAGGGGCTGCTTCTCAAATTTCTGTGTCAAGAGTTTGGGCATGACTTTGCTGGCTCCTTTGCTTCAGGCTGTCTCACAGGCTGCAGTCATGCTGTTGGTCATCTTCACACTTGCCTGGAGAAGGGTCAGCTCGAGGCTTACTCACGTGGTTGTGGGCAGGATTCATTTTCTTGCAGGCTTACAGGATTGAGGGCCTCGGTGCCTTGCTCGCTGCTATCTGGAGGTGGCCTCCAGGTTCTTGTGATATGGGGTGCTCCACAGGGCAGCTCATCACACGACAGATTGCTTCCCCAGAGTGAGCAAATGAGAAGATCCAGAGAGAGGGCAAACAAGGTGGAAATCACAGTTTGTTTTTTTTTGGTAGCAACTTTAATGAAATATAATTTATATGCCATACTGTTTACCCATTCAATTTGTACAATTGAATAGCTTTTAGTGTGTTTGAAGATTTGTGCAACCATCACCTCAGTCAGTGTTAGAACATTTTCATCACTCTCCAAGGAAACCCCATGCCTTTTAGCCACCACCCAACCTTCCAGCCCTAGGCAAACACATAATCCACTTTCAGTCTCTATAGACTGGTCACAGACTTTTATAACCTAGTTCCAGAAGTTACATCCCTTCACTTTTGCCATATTCAGTTGCTTAAAAATGAGTCATTATGTCTTGGGCTTCCCTGGTGGTGCAGTGGTTAAGAATCCACCTGCCAATGCAGGGGACACGGGTTTGAGCCCTGATCCGGGAAGATCCCACATGCCGCAGAGCAACTAAGCCCGTGCGCCACAGCTGCTGAGCCTGTGCTCTAGACCCTGCATGACACAACTACTGAAGCCTACACGCAACAAGAGAAGCCACCGCAATGAGAAGCCCACGCACTGCTGCGAAGAGTAGCCCCAGCTCACCACAACTAGAGAAAGCCCACGCTCAACAGAGACCCAATGCAGCCAAAAAAATAAATAATAAATAAATTTAAAAAAATGAGTCATTAGGTCTCACTGTAAAGATGAAAGGATTCTCTGTGGCTCATAGGAGCGTCTTGTGAACAAGGCAACTTGAAACCAGATATGGCAAGGCTTGGAAGGGGCTTGATTCTCCTGCAGTCAGCTTCCGCCTGATGTGACTTTGCCCTTGTGGGTGTGCCCTGGCTGGCTAGAGTAACTCAGAACTTGCAGGGCCCCCAGAACTGAATTTAGCAGTCCAGAAATCTGGTGTCCAGGGCAGATCACATTTTGATTCTTAGTTTTTAAAATGTAGACATTGCACTAATTAGCATAGTTTGAGGCTGTGGGGGTTTAGTTTTTCCCTGAGATTCTCCAGAATCTAGTTGCGTGAGAGTCTCTGTGAAACTACTGTCCACTCTTTGATATTCCAAATACACACTGACATCCTGAAAGCTCATAGTAAAGAAACTCACTTAACCTCATCCAACTGTGTCTTTTCCACACGTATTTGACCATGAGATACTTTTTCCCACTCATTGTCATCTATTAACATTGTGGGACGCAGATGCTACACAGAACATTCTCGAAGGAGTAAAAAAAAAAAGCCATTGTGACTCTCAGTAACTCTCTGGCTCTTGTTCATACTGGGCATTTAGACAGCTAGAACTGTTGGTGTTTATCACAAGGAGGATGTTACGCCAGGGATTTCTCACGTTGCACTTTCCCAGGTGAGGTTTTGAGCCTTTGTGGAGAAGCTTGCTTTGATCTGTTAAATATTATCAGGTTAAAGATCAACCATGTGCAAGTCAGCATGTGATACCGATGCTCAGTTATGTCAACAGCTGCCCATTGGTTAAGCTTCAGGGATGATGTTGAATCTTCAGTCTGTGATTCAGTTCATGGACCTGTGTTTCCAAAATAGCCAGTCCACAAACCCTTCAAAATATTAGTTTTAATATTGAGCAGGCCAGTGCTGAGTGCTTTGTCTAATTGCCAGATGCCACTTTTCAGATTAACATCCATCTCACTTCGGTTGACGTGCTTCCGGGTACAGCAGTTAAGAAAAAAGAGCACCTGAACACATTACATCAGATAATATTTCTTCCTTTTCCCCATAAGGAACATCTCTCTGAACTAGCTTACAGTCAAAGGGGACCATAATTTCAACATTTTCTCCAAAAAGCTATCAAAGGAATGGGTTAGACTGAAGGGAATGGTATTAGTAAACCAATACTAAGTCCTGGTAATCCACACAACATTTTCTAGGAGCTTACAAAACCTGTCTAATGTATTTTAGATTTTGGAGGAGGATTAATAATCAACTCATGAGTCTTTGGCTTTGAGTCTACTTGCTTTCCTTTTTTAGAGTTGGTCCACTTTTGGAAACTTGCGTGTATTCCAGGATTACAAAGGCTGGTTCTTTGTAGTTCCTGGGGTGCACTGTTCCAGTGAAGTCCATTGGACTTAGAATATTCACCTGAGTCTAGAATGTTGAACTAAGTTTAAATTAGATTGTTTCCTTTACTGTCCTTGGTTTTGGTGCCATCTTAACGATGTTATTCCTTCCTTTCTAGCTATGGTGGGCTGAATGCGAAACCAGCCCCTGAGATTTGCCATATCCTATAGGACATGCCCTGTATGCTTCTCTCCCCTTGGGTGTGGGTGGGACCTGTGAATGTGATGAATGCCATTCCCTTGATTAGAGGATACCTTACAGGGCATAGTTGATGGGATGGCACCCCATGATTATGTTATATAAGACTCCATTGGAGCAGACCGGAGAGAGATACTCCTGCTGCCATTGAAGAAATAAGCTCCCCTGTTATGAGAGGGTCATGTGGCTAGTGCCTGAGGGCAGACCCTAGGAGCTGACAGCCAGTGAGAAAATGGGGACCTCAGTCCGACAACTGCCAGGAACTGAATTCTCTCAACAACCACATGAGCTTGGGAGAGGACCTCTGTCTCCACACAGCACAGGCCACTGACCCCTTGATGAAAAACCTTGTGGAAGTGTGAGTACTGGGCCCTGTTAAGCCATGCCTGGACTCCTGACCCACAGAGACTGAGCTAATGACTGTGTGTTGTTTTAAGACACGAAGTTTGTGGTAACTTGTCCCAGAGCAGTAGATAACACATACCAGGTTAAAAACATCCTCGCAAATACCACACACTTGCTCGCTTCATCTGACAGTGTTGTGTCTGCACCACGCAAGACATCTGTTCCTACTGGGTCTGATTCTTCTCTGCCCATACTTAGCAAAGCTTTTGAGGTTGACTTGGGGACACTCTAGAAGCCTTAGCTCCTTGGGGGCTTTACCCTTCTCAGTTCAATTTCCACACTTCTCCTTCCAGCTTTTCTTCACATTCCTTTAAAATCCGAGCTCATTAAAGGGTTATCTCTGCAACCACAGCAGGGGTGTTACCCTCTCTATTCGTTAGGATCATTTGCTATCTAGTTGAAAGCGTCCTTCAAGGCTGCAATGCCCATCTTTCTTCCCTGAATTAGCATTTGCAGTGTTGCCCCAGAGTTTTTCTAGTTGCTGCAATTTTTAGTAGCTGCTAAAGCTTAGCAAAGGAGCAGAGGATGCTCGGAAGGGAAGTGTCTGGGTAGACTGAACTGGCAGCCATGTACCCTGTCCCCCACCATGTCCACACACTGCATCCGGTTGGGCAGTGGTCAAGGGAGTTTATCCAGGTGAATTAAAGGGGCGTCTTCCAAGGGGAATCCCAAGGCCAGTAGGACCTTCACCTGTGAGGTCAGTGGGGCTGGGACTCCACACATATTACAGCCACCTACCACTGGACACCAGAATTCTGTTCTTGAAAAGTCAAAGATCTGCGTGTAATAACTAACAGGGAGCCTAAAACGCAACAGAAATGTAGCCTTGGTAAATGTGAACATTCTCTGAAGATTGGGTGCTGAAGGTTAATGGACCTCCTACTGAGAAAATATCCACCAGCGAGACATCTGCTGCGTGTGCCTGCGTTATGCTGGCTTCCTCACTGCGATGGCTGTGAGATCTGCCTGCTGAGTGTGCAACTGCTTTCCTTGCTAGAGGGGAAGGGAAATCAGTTTCTTGCTTGTAAATAAGAATGCAGTTTCCCTACCCAGGAAGGATACCCAATCTAAGAGGGAAGAATAGAAAAGAAAAAAAGACTTGGAAGAGTCAGTGGGTTGTCAGATCTCGTGCAGAGATGATGAAGAGCAGAAGACCGTTGCACAGAAGCAAGTCTCAGTGAGGAGAAACTCCCTGTCACGCTGGCATAGACATACAGAAAGCTCCGCCTACAGGGACGTGTTGGTATCTACTGAGAAGTCACCCATGTGTGGCAGGGCGTGTGCCTAGAAAATTGCAGACCTGTTACCAGCTGATGAACGAAAAGATGGCTTGGTTAGGGGTCCTGTTGTAAGTCTGGGGGTGCCCTTGTAGAGCTAGGTGTTGGCAATTTTAATCCAGGTTTGACATAAAGTAGTGCGGTTGCCTAAGCCACCTTCTGCAAAACGTAAAGCCCCACAGATAAGGCTAAGAGATGGTGCCTGTTAACCCAAGTACGGTAGCCTGTCAAAGGAAAAGATTAACTTGTCTTCTTCTGTAGCACGGAGTTTCTGAACATCGTTTGTTTTGTAGAGCACAATTTTACAACCATTTCATTTATTGGATTACTTTTCTCGGAGGCGGGCAGGTTTTTCTCACTATAATGTGATCTCCACGAGGGCATGTTGTGGGTCTCACTTGTCCAGCACCGCAGGCCCAGCACCTAACCCAGTTCTCGGCCCAATAGCTTTTCCTTAAACGTGTGTTTAATAAATGGAGAGAGAAGACTTGATTGTTTAGAAGAGTTTTTAAAATTTTATTTTCAGTCCTTCCTTCTTCCCCGCCCCCTCCCCTTTCTCCTTTCTCCCCTTCCATTCCTCTCTTCCTCTCTATCCGTGTAACACCTCACAGTCCCCTGTAGGGTTCATTGGTCCTTGGAATGCTGCGTGGAAGTCAGTGCTGTAGCGGGCTCTGCCAGAGCCTCCCACACCCACAGCAGCTCCCCGTTTCTGCTGAGTCATACGGACCCAGGTAACATTACCAGAAAGGATCCGCAATGCATTGCTTGTCACTTTGAATCTCTGCTTCCAACACTAAAGGACTTGGAGCCACATTTCTGTGTTTTCTATTTGGATATTGTGGTTGTTAGAAGAAAGCGGAGATTTTGTGGGCAGAGTTCTAAGATGGTCCCAGAGGTCGCCACCCCTTGGTGTATATTTACTCTGGGTGATACCCGACCTTGACCATGGGCAGAGCGTTTGAATGTGATGAACCATCACTTCCATGTTTAGGTCACCAATCAGTTGACTATGAATTCATCAAAAGTTGGGTTGTGATGTGACGGTTCTGCCCAGCGAGCGGCTGTCTTCCGGGTGGGGTCCTGGAAACCTTTTGCTGTCCTGTTAGAAAGAGAGAGTCCATGGAGTGCCCTTCCCCCTTCATGTGTGGATGTCTGGGTGTATGTCAACCATTATGACCCTGAGGCTACAACCTTGAGAGACAAAACCAGATGCTGAGGGTAGAGGGTCAGATATAGAAAGAGCACAGGTACCTGAAGGTATCAGTGAGCAGATGTACCAGCGCTTGGCCACCCACCTCCTGACGTCTTGTTTTGTGAGAAAAATAAGCCCTTATTGTTCAAGCTGTTGCTTTCTCGTCACTGTGTGTTCTCATCCAAACGCAAACCTTGGGGCTATGAGATACCTGTAGTTTCTCCTGCTGAGGGAGGAAGGTTGGTGGTTGTTAAATCTCTAGAAATAATGAATAACAGCAAAAAAAATTCATCCAAGATTTAGCATTTATCAAAGCAAGAATATGTGTTGCTCTCTAAGAAATGTAGTTTTAAGGGAGTCATACTTTATTTCTTAAAAAAAAGAATTGAAAGTAGTTTTCCTTTCCTAACTGCGCTCTGGTATCTGATTTCTGATCACACCTCTAGTTATTTGTTGTGCTGGGTTAAAACCAATTGCTTTTATTTATATTTTTAATGTACATAACATTAGGACTACTTATGAACGTGCTGCCTGTAATGGAATTTTATTCTATGTAAACGATATCTAGTTGGTTACACAGATTCTTGTCAGGATAATCACAAAGGGGGAAATACAGCTGTCCATGCTCCTACATTTTGAGAATTACAGTCATTTGGGATTACTATTATTTTCAATTATGTCAATGAAAAAAATAAGTCTCAAAAATATTGTATGCTGGGATGATTTTGTGGTCTGCTTCAAGGCTACCATCTCTCGTAGAAAAAACAATCAGTGAGATGAAAAGGATACCATGATAAATATTTTTGATTCTTTAGTAGCTGAAAGGTAACTTGGAGAAGTTCATAGGAGAGAGGTAGAAATGATTAAATAAATTCAAGGACTGACATATGATGGAAGATGAAAAAGATCCAGTAATGTGTCTTGTGGGGCTGTAACTCAGCATGATACAACAATCTATAATTACGTGAAAGGCAATACCTGGGAGAGACAGAAATAAAAAAAATAGCACTTTATTTGGTTTTGATGCATCTGGACAAAACTCTCATTCATTTCTTCCATAAATATTTACTGAGTGCCTAGTGTGGGAAGGCATTACTTTCAGCATGAAGATATGAGGAAGACTGACTCAGTCCTTGCCCTGAAGGTGTCACTCACAATCTGGTGAATGAGTCAGAGAAATGAAAAGGCAATAAAAATGGACGGCGGAGGAGGAGGCAGAGGCACTGGGAGGCTAACTCAGCCTGGGGCTGTCACGGAAGACCACAGCGGGGAGTGATGCCGAGTGGGGTCCTGATGAGCTAGGGTGAACTAGCTATATGGGAGAAGGGAAAGCATAAGGTGGTCAGGGCATATGGAATAACTCATGCAGATGGACCCAGGGGCACGGTGCCTTAGGGAAACTGCAAGCAGCCCACAAAGGCTGGAGAAGGGTACTTGTGGGTAGGTAGCAGGACATACCCTGGGGAAAAGCAAAGGGAAAATTAATAAAGAAACTTGCAAATAATGGTAAGTCGTTAAATACTTGGAGTTCGGAAATTGCATGATCTGAACATCAGTTCTGGATAGACCACTCATCTAAACGTGGGTTCTAGGGTACCTAGACTAAAATCCGAGACACTAGATGGAAGGCAAGATTTGCTTGGTACCAGGCATAGTGTGGCTGGAGATGAATGGATGGGTTAGAGAGGTTTTTGCTGAGTAATTGGATGAGGAGTGAGGGATGAACAAGAGCTTAGCAGCAGACCCAGTGTGGATGGTGATCCATTTTGACACCTGTTTTTTGAGTTCATTTTTGAGCATAATGAGTTTGACGTGAACACATCCATGGTGCAGTTGTAATTTATGGCCCTACGGCTCCGTGAGAGACTGGGAGGGGATATATATTTGAGAGCTATCAGCATATAGAATGGATGAGAGCTCTTATGGAAAGTACCCAGAGTGAGAAGTAAAGAGGTTAAAGAGAGGATGCTCAAGATCACCAACACTGAAGGGATGGGGGAAGGAAGAAGAGCACAGACAGGAGACAGAAGAGGAGTGCCAGGGAGAAAGGAAGAGATCTAGGGAGCCGTGATTCACGTCAGGAGTAGAGAGGAGAATTTTAAAGAGGAAGCGATCCATGCCATCAAAAGGGACCTTGCCAGCAACAGTGGCATTGGGATATTGGGGGTGGAAGGTGGTGTGAAGATTGTTAGGTTCAGGGTAAAGCGAGCTTATTTTTTTGTTGCAAATTCACACTGTCGACTTATCATGTTATCACTCTCTTTGACTGCTGAAAACATTCTGGGGCTAAGTAAGCAGGTGTATATATGGGGCAAATCTGAATGTGTCTTAGGAGTGGTGAGACGGTTCACAACACTTCTTTTTTTGTGTCCTTTCACAACCTTTTTTTCAGCTATAATCTGCATAGCATTACATTTACCCATTTTAAGTGCAATTCAGTGATTTCTTTTAGTAAATTTGCTGAGTTGTGCAGCCATCACTAAAATTCATTTAAAACATTCCCGTCACCCTACTACAAACCCCCTTACTAGTTGACAGTTAATCCACATTTCCCCGTCTCAGCCCTAGGTAACTACTGATCCACTTTCCTACCTCCTGGACTTGCCCGTTCTGGAATTTCATGTAAGTGGGATCATATCAGTACAACATGTGGACTTCTGTGGCTGGCTCCTTTCACTGACCATAATGTTTTAAAGCTTCACCCGTGTTGTAGTACTTTGTTTCTATTTACCACTTTTGACCAGGTGTTAACTGGTTTTGACCCTTGGAATCCAGAGCTGGATAGAGGTGGAGTTCACCACTCTCCACTGCACTGCTGTCTTGTCTTCCCCAAGTCTCTTGCTTCTACTCCTCAGGGACCTCTACCATTCTCTTTCCATCTGCTAACCACTGTGCTTTTCTTTGGTTTTGGAATCAAGTGCTAGTGTTCCCTTTGATGGGCTGGGGGAGAAAAGCGGTGCTAAAACACATGCCTATCTATTTACTTATTATTGTTGTATTATTTATTTGGTACAAGGTATATGCATATGGGGAAATGGACCACTGTCCTAAGTGCTTTAACCTTATTTGCTGAACAGTATCTCATTACACCACAAACGAAGGAAGCAAATGTCAGAAAATATAAGTACATAGCCCAAGTCAGAGCCAACAGGTATGGGGAGCCAAGATTTGAACCCAGGTTTGCCTGCTTCCAAAGCCTTTGCTCTTTCTGTATCACTTGTGCTTTTCTAATTAAACTTATTTAAAGGAGGTTGCTTTTTATTTATTTTTTTATTTTTTATTTTTTTTAATTTTTTTTCTTGCGTTATGCGGGCCTCTCACTGTTGTGGCCTCTCCCATTTGCGGAGCACAGGCTCCGGACGCGCAGGCTCAGCGGCCATGGCTCACGGGCCCAGCCGCTCCGCGGCATGTGGGATCTTCCCGAAACGGGGCACGAACCCGCGTCTCCTGCATCGGCAGGCGGACTCTCAAGCACTGCGCCACCAGGGAAGCCCTGCTTTTTATTTTTAAAAATTTTTTAACTCTTATTTTTTATACAGTATGTTCCCATAGTTACCTATTTTATACATAGTAGTGTATATATGTCAATCCAAATCTCCCAGTCGATCCCATCACCTTCCCCCGCCATTGGTATCCATACGTTTGTTTTCTATGTCTGTGTCTCTATTTCTGCTTTGCAAATAAGTTTATACCATTTTTCTAGATTCCACATATATCCGTTAATATATGATATTTGTTTTTTTCCTTTCTGACTTATTTCTCTAGGTATGACAGTCTCTAGGTCCATCCATGTCTCTACAAATGACCCAATTTCATTTCTTGTCATGGCTGAGTAATATTCCATTGTATATATGTACCACATCTTCTTTATCCATTCATCTTTTGATGGACATTGAGGTTGCTTCCATGGCCTGGCTATTGCAAATAGTGCTGCAGTGAACATGGGGTTGCATGTGTCCTTTTGAATTATGGTTTGCTTTGGGTATATGCCCAGAAGTGGGATTGCTGGGTCATATGGTAATTCTATTTTTAGTTTTATAAGGAATCTCCATACTGTTCTCCATAGTGGCTGTATCAATTTACATTCCCACCATCAGTGCAAGAGGGGTCCTTTTTCTCCCCACCCTCTCCAGCATTTGTTGTTTGTAGATTTTCTGATGATGCCCATTCTAACCGGTGTGAGGTGATGCCTCATTGTAGTTTTGACTTGCATTTCTCTACTAATTAGTGATGTTGAGCAGCTCTTCATGTACTTTTTGGCAATCTGTATGTCTTCTTTGGAGAAATGTCTATTTAGGTCTTCTGCCCATTTTTGGATTGGGTTGTTTGTTTTTTTAATATGGAGCTGCATGAGCTGTTTATATATTTTGGAGATTAATCCTTTGTCCGTTGATTCATTTGCATATATTTTCTCCCATTCTGAGAGTTGTCGTTTGTCTTGTTTATAGTTTCCTTTGCTGTGCAAAAGCTCTTAAGTTTCATTAGGTCCCATGTGTTTATTTTTGTTTTAATTTCCATTACTCTAGGAGGTGGATCAAAAAAGATCTTTTGTGATTTATGTCAAAGAGAGTTCTTCCTATGTGTTCCTCTAAGAGTTTTATAGTGTCCCGTCTTACATTTAGGTCTCTAATCCATTTTGAGTTTATTTTTGTGTCTGGTGTTAGGGAGTGTTCTAATTTCATTCTTTTACATGTAGCTGTCTAGTTTTCCCAGCACTACTTGTTGAAGAGACTGTCTTTTCTCCATTGTATATCCTTGCCTCCTTTGTCATAGATTAGTTGACCATAGGTGTGTTGGTTTATCTCTGGGCTTTCTATCTTGTTCCATTGATCTGTATTTCTGTTTTTGTGCCAGTACCATATTGTCTTGATTACTGTAGCTTTGTAGTGTGGTCTGAAGTCAGGGAGTCTGCTTCCTCCAGCTCCGTTTTTTTCCCCTCAAGATTGCTTTGGCTACCTTGGGGTGTTTTGGGTCTTTGCGGTCTCCACATGGGGTCTTTTGGGTCTCCATAACAATTTTAAGATTGTTTGTTCTAGTTCTGTAAAAAATGCCGTTGGCAATTTGATAGGCATTGCATTGAATCTTTAGATTGCTTTGGGTAGTATAGTCATTTTCACAATATTGATTCTTCCAGTCGAAGAACATGGTATATCTCTCCATCTGTTTGTGTCATGTTTGATTTCTTTCATTAGTGTCTTATAGTTTTCTGAATACAGGTCTTTTACCTCCTTAGGTAGGTTTATTCCTAGGTATTTTAGTCTTTTTGTTGCAGTGGTGAATGGGAGTGTTTCCTTAATTTCTCTTTCTGGTCTTTCGTTGTTAGTATATAGGAATGCAAGAGATTTCTGGGCATTAATTTTGTATCCTGCAACTTTACCAAATTCACTGATTAGCTCTAGTAGTTTTCTGGTGGCATCTTTAGGATTCTCTACTTATAGTATCATGTCATTTGCAAACAGTGACAGTGTATTCCAATTTGTATTCCTTTGATTTCTTTTTCTTCTCTGATTGCCGTGGCTAAAACTTTCAAAATTATGTTGAATAACTGTGCTGAGAGTAGACATCCTTGTCTTGTTCCTGATCTTAGAGGAAATGCTTTCAGTTTTTTGCCATTGAGAACGATGTTTGCTGTGGATTTGTCATATATGCCCTCTGTTATGTTGAGGTACGTTCCCACTGTGCCCACTTTCTGGAGAGTTTTTATCATACATGGATGTTCAGTTTTTTCAAAAGCTTTTTCTGCATCTATTGAGATGATCGTATGCTTTTTATTCTTCAGTTTGTTAATATGGTGTATCACATTGGTTGATTTGCGTATATTGAAGAATCCTTGCATCCCTGGGATAAATCCCACTTGATCATGGTGTGTGATCCTTTTAATGTGTTGTTGGATTCTGTTTGCTAGTATTTTGTTGAGGAATTTTGTATCTATATTCATCAGTGATACTGGTCTGTAATTATCTTTTTTGGTAGTATCTCTGGTTTTGGTATCAGGGTGATGGTGGCCTCATAGAATGAGTTTGGGAGTCTTCCTTCCTCTGAAGTTTTTTGGAAGATTTTGAGAAGGATGGGTGTTAGCTCTTCTCTAAATGTTTGGTAGAATTCACCTGTGAAGCCATCTGGTCCTGGACTTTTGTTTGTTGGAAGATTTTTAATCACAGTTTCAATTTCATTATTTGTGATTTGTCTGTTCATATTTTCTATTTCTTCCTGGTTCAGTCTTAGAAGGTTATACCTTTGTAAGAATTTGTCCATTTCTTCCAGGTTGTCCCTTGTATTGGCATAGAGTTGCTTATAGCAGTCTCTTAGGATGGTTTGTATTTCTGTGGTGTCTGTTGTAACTTCTCCTTTTGCATTTCTAATTTTTTGATTTGCATCCTCCCCCTCTTTTTCTTGATGAGTCTGGCTAAAGGTTTATCAATTTTATTTATCTCCTCAAAGAACCAGGTTTTAGTTTATTGATCTTTGCTATTGTTTCCTTTTTTTCTATTTTACTTATTCTGCAGTGATCTTTATCATTTCTTTCCTTCTACTAACTTTAGATTTTGTTTGGTCTTCTTTCTCTAGTTCCTTTAGGTGTAAGGGTAGATTGTTTATTTGAGATTTTTCTTCTTTCTTGAGGTAGGCTTGTATTGCTATCAACTTCCCTCTTACAAATGCTTTTGCTGCATCCCATATGCTTTCGATCGTCATTTGTCTCTAGGTATTTTTTGATTTCCTCTTTGATTTCTTCAGTGATCTCTTGGTTATTTAGTAACATACTGTTTAGCCTCCATGTGTTTGTGTTTTTTACGTTTTTTTCCCCTGTAATTTATTTCTAATCTCATGGCCTTTTGGTCAGAAAAGGTGCTTGATACAATTTCAATTTCCTTAAATTTACCAAGCTTGATTTGTGACCCAATATGTGATCTATCCTGGACAGTGTTCTGTGTGTACTTGAGAAGAAAGTGTAATCTGCTGTTTTTGGATGAAATGTCCTATAAATATCAATCAAATCTGTGTGGTCTTTTGTGTCATTTAAAGCTTCTGTTTCCTTATTTATTTTCATTTTGGATGATCTGTCCATTGGTGTAAGTGAGGTGTTAGAGCCCCCCACTGTTATTGTGTTACTGTCGATTTCCCCTTTTATGGCTGTTAGCATTTGCCTTATGTATTGA
>NW_006797063.1:0-309 GCF_000442215.2 Lipotes vexillifer | reverse complement strand
CGCCGCCGCCGCCGCCGCCGCCGCCGCCGGCGTGTCGCGGAGTCCGGGCGCGGGAGCGGGATGGAGGGCAGGGGCCGCTTCCCCGGGCCTGCCGGCCGCCAGCGGCGAGGTCCTGAGCTCGGCGGCGGGCGTGGTGTCAAGGGTGGCCTTGCTGGCGCTAAGGGGCCTTGGCGACTCAATGGTGGCTACCAGTGGCTTCGGGCCGGCTGCTGTCGGGCAGGAGGGCCGGTCCGGTCTGCGGCTGGGCTGCGCCCAGCGCCGCGTGTCCGGGCAGAGGGGATGCCCGAGGGACCGCGGGCCCCGGGCCCT
>NW_006797062.1:11592-23132 GCF_000442215.2 Lipotes vexillifer | reverse complement strand
TTTTTTTTTTTCAAAATTAGTCTACCACCTGTTTTGTCACTTCAATATCCCATTTCTCCATGTCTAGGAGTCTTCCCTAAAACTCTCATCACACATTTGCTGTTTAGATTCCTGTAAACGAAGAGACAGCTACTTGACATCTGGAGTGATGGAGACTTTGAGCTGAACTCCATTGGAGCTTCATTTTTCTCCCAGCTCTTCTCCCAGATGACACACACCACTAGTGAAGTTGACGTTTGGGGGGAAAATAAACTTGATTCCAAAATTATGGTAACATCTCCACTGGGAGGTCTGGTCTATATTAGGATCTATTCTGGGAAGATATTTGAAAAATGATGAAAAATGTCCAAAATAAATTCACACAAGGTGTGGGCCTCATAAAACAGTCAAAATGACAGCTAGTCAGTTGTTTAACTTAACTTTTAACTTTTCTCCCAAGTGCCCTGTTACAGTATAAATACAAAGAATTCCTTGATTCAAATATGTTGATCCATTCATTCACCAAGTACTCAGGGATCCTCTGCTAGTTTAGGCACTGAAATAGTTTCTGCAGATATGAAAGGAAGACAGAACTGATCTGATCAAGTGAAGCTTTCGTTCTAGAGGAGTAGAGAGATAAAAAAAGAAGTCATCAAGATAATTTAAAGGTGGTAAATATGATGGGGGCACACAAACAGAATGACAAGGGTTGTTGGGGAAAGGCTAAAGAAAGGCTCTATATAAGGAATGTTTATGTGGAAACAGTGGAGAGGACAAACCCAGTGAAGGGTTCAGGAATATGTATTTTAGCTTTAAGGAACAGTCTAGGCTAAGCCCACTGAGGAGGGAGAGGGGGTAAAACAAAGAGGAATCAGTGATGTGGTTGATCACTGTGCTTATTACTCTATATTTATTATACCACTATACTTACTATATTTATTATACTATATTTATTACACTACTATATTTAGTATATTTATTATACTACGCTATTATACTGTACTACTACTACTTAGTAGTATACTTATTATACTCTACTTACTTTACCCACAGAGAGCACCCCATCTCTATTAATTTATCAGGGAGTAACACATGAGCTCGTCGGAATTCAGTTTCTGGTTCTTTATAGAACTGGGGTTTACTTGCTAGAGATTACAGGTGGATAATTTGTTTATTCATTTATTCCTTGAGCAAATATCTCTGAGTCTGTGCTCTGCACCAGATCCTGTAGCAGTTTTTTTCATAGTTGTGTGTATGGACTCTTATGGGATGCTTTAAAATGAAGATTCTGGACCTGCAGAGCACTAAGGAACAGAAGTCTGCTCAGATGGAACTTGGGGAATGGAACTGTTGAGAAAGACCGCCATTTCAGATGATTCTTCTTCACACAGAAGTCCAGGAACTTCTGCACCATAACACATGGTCTTTGTTCATCTGAGAGGAAGGAAATGTGGAGGCATTTTGAGATTATGTTGTTCAAAAGACAGAGTGGAGACTGCAAGCCTGAAATGGAGATGCAGCTACATTTGGGTCCAATCATATCTCAACCACCAACTCATCTGTGGCACGGCGAAGTTGCTTCTGAAACTCAGTTTCCTCAACTTTAAAACGGTAATAATGTGATCTGTGCACCTGAACTACCGGGCTCAAATGGGATGAGTCATGTTAACGTTAGTAAATGTTTGTTTTTGCTCTTCCAGTTTTCTGACCCTCTTCCCTTTTGGGCCATTAGAGAAAATATAACACACATCTTAGAAGAGGGGACTAGGCTCCAAAACTTAGGGTGTATGTAAGGAAAACAACTACTGATAATAAAAATAACTCAAATTCTCTTGGAAAATCACTAAATTAAAGACATGCCTGAGTATGGGACTCTACTATATAGGAATTCCAGGTCAGGAGATCCAGAATTTAGCCATGTCAGTAACACAGGTATACAATGAGTCTTATCATGTGTCAAAGTAGTTCAAAACTCTATCCAAAATGAATAAAGACAATTTAACTTTAGTGTTCAAGAAAAAAGTCAGCTTTAATTTGGTATCCAGGAGTTTTTCAGGAACTCAGCACATTTTCCATTGCCATCTTGATTGATTCTCTGATTATTTTATAAGCTTAAATTATTTACATTTCACAGTAGGTAAATAAAATTGAATTCACAGAAACAAAGGAAAAGGGGTCAGAGAGGCCTTCAGGTCACATCAGAAACCTAAAATATACAAATTAGCTTCTTAACCTCTCCATGTGACCATCTATTAAGGAAATTTGTCCAACAACATCCAAAACCATAGTATTCCTTTATCCATGGTGCTGGCAGATTACACAGGTAAAAAAGAAAAGGTGCACATCCAGACGAGTACCACTTTGTGGTGCCTCACCCACAACAGGACCATCTCCACATCAAAGCTCATACCTTTCAATTCTATTCTTTACTAAACCACTGAAGGATTATTTACAATTCATAAGTGACCATGTCATTGCCTGGCTTAATTCCATTCAACAATGGTAACAAATAATTGATGGGGGTGGGCAGAGACTCAATAGGGCTGGTAGAAATGTTCCAGGATTCTCAAAGCCTCAAACTGGCACTGTTACTTCCACCAACATCCTTCTAGCCAAAGAAAGTTATGTGGTTAAACCCAGCATTAACTGCAAAGGAAAAAGAACTCTCCCGCTGACTAAATGAGTCTGATTAGAAGCCACCCTAGAAGATGCTCTATACCAATCTAGGTGCTACCACTTCAAAAGTACCTTGACCAGGCATAGCAATACCCTAAGGATGAATTTCCCAAGCTGACTTCAGTTCTTCTGTAGTTGGATTACTGAATGGCAGAGCAGGGTAACCCCAGCAAAGAGGCTGAAGTGGAATGTGGACTCAGCTGTCAAGCTGGAGAACAGGCAGGAGGCTGGGGGGTCTGCAGTCAGTAGGGGACCAAGTAAGTCAAGACATCCATAACATGCCACTGTGAATACTGTATAAGCCAAGGAAGTCATTTGCATATGGATTCAGCATCAGATTCCAGGAGAATATACAACAGTCAGACGCTGTCAGCTTAAAGACTATCAGATACAGGCTGCAACGCAAGAAGAGTCAGACCAGGTACTTCTTCCCTCAATGTGTCAAGTAGATACAAGTTCCCACCCTCCAAACCTGTGTAGCACCTTAGGGAGGGAAACTTGAAGAGGTTAACGAAAAGATGGAGTGATTTGAGCCAAACAAAAAAGTCTATTTCCTAAATGGACCATTTCCACAAGGAAGGATAAGTGTATATTCTTATTGTACAGGTAAGAATCACACTGTGATGAAGTATTAAAATATCAATTGTTCAAAGATTACAGGTACCCACAAATCACGGATGCCCTTGCCTGTATCGTACCTACCACCATAATGCTTATACCTGGGGACTGCAGCAACAGAGCCTGTGATGAAAGCAACATATTGCCTGTTAGATGCCATATTGCCTGCACATGCCCCACAGGGCACTGAGGGAGCCAGTGAGAGCTCTCTGGGGGTAGGCAAGGTTCACCAAGATCTGATCCTGGCAGCATTTGCAGCCACGGCTCTCTCCTGTCCCTGCCTACACAGGTGAGGGGTTACTTTCCCACAAGTCATACTATTTCTTACCTTTTTGCTTTTGGTTATAGTTGGATGGCCTCACTATCCCCTCCCACACCCAACATGTATACTTATTTTTGCCTAAAGTTTATGCATCCTTTAGGGTTCATATCTTCCAGGGAGAATCCCAACCGTCAGAAAGGGTTAGGTGTTCTCCCTTTCTGTGTTGCCATAGAAACACAAACAGATATGCTTCCATAAGCAGATTTCTGCCACCTTCCTCCTAGGTTGGTTAGGTGTTCTCCCTTTCTGTGTTGCCATAGAAACACAAACAGATATGCTTCCATAAGCAGATTTCTGCCACCTTCCTCCTAGGTTATTTTCAAATAATGTGTGTGTGTGAGTGTATGTGTGTGTGTGTGTTTGTGTGTGTGTGTGTGTGTTTGTCCCAAATAGTCTGAGATCATTGAGGACAGGGGCTATTTTTATGTATTTATTTTTGGCATATAATGTCACCCAATAAGTATTACCAAATGAACTATCTCAGACTGCAATATTGCTTCTGAACATAGTTTTACAACATCAGGCTTGGAAGGAATAACACAGGTAATACAGTCTAAGCTCCTCTTTCTGTAGGTGAACAATGTGCGGCCAGAGGACTAACTTAACCAAGGTCACACAAATAAATAGGATTGAGCTCTTGGATGGTGACAACTGAATAGCTACAAACTTCTTATTAAACACTTACCATGTATCTCCAATTGGCTAGAGATGTGCAAATTTCTGTTTAATCTGAACTATAGTTCAACAAGAATGATATTATCATCTCTGTTCGACTGTCAAGGAAACTGATACTCAAGTAAGTTAAATGACTTTCTCAGTGGTACATGTCTGAAGCCAGGGTTCAAAACCACTTCTATGGAATCTGGTATACTTTTCCCTTTACTTACGCTCTCCCAGCACCTATTTTAAACCTGCCTTCCTCTCTCCCTTGTAAGAAGTGAAAATAATAATAACCAATAACATTTAATGCATGTCTACTATGCTTAAGCAATGTGCTAATCACTTCATATGCACGATCTCATTGAATCCTGTGAGGTGGATATTAGAATTATCCTCCTATAACCTGTATGCAAACCTATAGAAGAGCTTAACTAATTTGTATAACATCTCACATTTACACGAAAAACACTACATTTTAGTAGGATACATTGTATCCTCTTAACCTGGAATTAGCCTGAAGTTCTGCCAGTTCCTAAAAAACTTTTATTTGCCCTCTTATTGCTGATCCCTTGGCAGCATCCCTTGGTCATAACAGCATCCTGCCTATTTTCCTAATAAAAAATGCTACAGGGTCATTTGAATTATACTACACGATGCTCAGATGCCATCCTACCCAATGATATATAAACTACATCCCTAGAAACTTCTAATGGGTAAAATGATGACTGGATTGTCAGAAACCACCTCCACTGTGTCAGAAGTGATGAAAATACTGAGGATGCCGTGAGAAAGCCCAGTGACACGGTGTCTTCTTTCCCTGAACCCAACAGGACTGTAACATTTCGTTGAGAAGGAGAAGGCTGATTGCTTACTTTGTAGAGAACGCAGGAGGAGGCAAGACACACCTACCACACCTGTTGAAAAGGAAGCTTCACAACGGTAACCACGGCTACCTTAACATTTTCCTACAGAAAAAAAAGTCATACAGAGAGACAGCAGCTGGGTTGAGTGACAAAGATGGGATGAAAGGGATGTGTGCTGGGAGCAAAGTCCACGTGGCCTGCAGACCCACCAACTCCTTCTTAATGAGTGTTCCATCCTAAATGATGACCACACAGAGAGATGAAATTGAGCCACAGTGGCTGGAAAGTAAGTTACTAGGCCTGTTGGTTTGCCTGCCATCAACCACAGCTGAATCAGCTGCTGAGGAAGCGAAGGAGGAAATCGTGGACAGCAAATGTCATACTCTTTTTTGATAATATTGTTATTAATAATGAACTACCTTTTAAAAAACAAAAAATCTTACAATGGGTCAGGAACTTTACATACATTGATTCATTTAATGCTTATAACTGCACCATGAGGTAGGGTTGATTATCTTCTTTCACCTCATGAGTTAGTAATTAAAACTGATTCTAGGGCTTCCCTGGTGGCGCAATGGTTGGGAGTCTGCCTGCCGATGCAGGGGACGTGGGTTCGTGCCCCGGTCTGGGAAGATCCCACATGCCGTGGAGCGGTTGGGCCTGTGGGCCATGGCCGCTAAGCCTGAGCGTCTGGAGCCTGTGCTCTGCAGCGGGAGAGGCCACAGTGGTGAGAGGCCTGCGTACCGCAAAAACAACAACAACAACAACAAAAAACTGATTCTAGCTAATTTCAGTCTAAAAAGACACTTATGGAAATACTACATATTAACGCACAGAACTGAAGGTAAAGCTGGGTGATCAGGTCTTTGGGAGGCTAGTTCATCAGTCAAGGATTCATCAGCAGTCTCTTCTGCATCCTTCCTGTCACTGAAATGACTCAGTTTAATCTATTTTCCTGATCTGTTTCTGTGCTTAAGGCTCAAGATTCCCAGAGTATGAGTCTTAATGGCTTAGCCTGGATTCCGTGCCCACCTTGGAATAAGCAGAGCTGTGGACAACCTTCCCAAGACCTCCTATAATAGTGAGGCGTAGTTACCCCTCAGAAGCAGGGAAACAATTACCCAAACAATAAAGAGCAAATGACAGAAGAGAAACACAAGAAGACATGTCCACTATGCC
This sequence comes from Lipotes vexillifer, assembly GCF_000442215.2. NCBI lineage: Eukaryota > Metazoa > Chordata > Mammalia > Artiodactyla > Lipotidae > Lipotes > Lipotes vexillifer. The sequence goes on along the minus strand of NW_006797062.1, from coordinate 16,835 downwards.
AAAATAAGACTTGTCTCAGGTAAAGAAACTGAAACATAAGCATTGTTTCATTTGGTTAATGTCACACAGGTTGTAGGCAGCTGGGACAGGAATTAAACTCACCTCTGATTTTAAAAATAACTGTGCTTAATCTGTAAATATACAGCTTTTCCCATATACAGGCTGCATCCACATCTTTATTACTTTGTGGCAGCCTGTATTTTCTAAAGATGGCTCTGTGTGTGTGTGTGTGTTTCACCCCACATGTTCTTTCTACAGTGTGACTGACACTCCTCCAACCAAGAGGCAGGGTATATGTTCCCTTCCCTTGAATTTGCTCAGGGCCTTGTTACTGCCCTGACCAAGAGACTGTGATAGAAATGATGCTATGTGACTGTTGATGGCAGGCCACATTGTGGAGAGAGCCTCTTTGTGACCCCTCTCTGTTTCTCTGTCTCTGTCTGTCTCTGTTTCTCTTCTCTCTCTTTCCATTGTTCTCTCTCCTTCCCCTCTTCTCCCTCTCTCTCTCTGCCTGTCTCTGTTTCTGTCTCTTTCTCTCTTCCTTTTTCTCTTTGTCTTTCTCTGTCCCTTTTTCTCTCTCGTTCTCCATCCTTCCCTCTTCTAGGTGTGCTTGCCCGCACAGTCCAGCCACCACAATATCATGAGGAATCCAGGATACGTGGAGAGGTCACGTGTGAGCATTTCGGTTGAGTTCATCCAGGACCACTGGATGCGTGAGTTGAGTGAGCCCTCAGCTGATGCTGAGTGGAGCAGAGATGAGTCACATCCACTGAGTCTGGCCCAAAGCAAGGATTCTTCAGCAAAACAAATGTTGTCATTGTTTTAAGCCCTTGAGTTTTGAGGTGATGTTATTCACCGGTAGGAACTAGAACACATTTGCCAGCTAGAAGAGTGGTGCTGCCATAACAAATGAACACTGGAGTGGCTTCATGACAAGGCAGTAAGAGGAAGTGAGGTGTTGTGAAGAGGCTGTTAGCAGGCCATGTTTAAGTTGGCTGTCAGTGAGGGTTTAGGAGTGAGACATTCAAATAAAATGAAGAAACTAATATTGGAAGATAGGGAAAAGGGGACCCTTGTTAGTCACAGAAAATATCTGCATTGCCTGTGTTAATGTAGAAAATGGAAAATGCACTTAATAAGCTGGATACTCCAGCTATGGAGATTTCCAGGCAGATTGCTGCAGATGCCACCTACTTCTACCTACTGCCTATAGTAAAATGTGAAAGGGCAGAGATAAGCTTAAGAAAAGTATGTTAAATATAAATAAACTAGAAATTTTTGAGTCCACAAATAACAAACTATTTCTCATTTTCAGCCTGCTTAGATGGAAAACAATGCTAAAACTAAGAAATGGCTTCTGTGCAAAGATAAATCCAAGACACAGGCAGAAAAAAAAGGTCTAAAGATGAAGCTAAGAATGCAATTACGAAATCCTTTACTAAAACCTCAGAAGGATTTAATAAGGTGCCCAAAATAAACAAGGACCTTGAAAACATGCCTTTCAGATTCTCCTCATTAAACAAAGGACTTCTAAGGATCAGAAAGGTGTGTTCCCACAGCAGTCTTAGAGGAAACTCAAGTTAGAATAGTGCTTATTTTGATGAGATTTGTAAGGGTGTTTTGTTTTGTTTTGTTTACTAATAGAGTGTACCTAATGCAATTCACAGGAGGTTCAGAGAATTTTAATGAGAATGGCATTTGCAAAAACACTACCAGTTAGGACTAAAAGTGACAGAGACAGTACAAAACAAAAAGATAATTAGGAGCAACTAAACTACTATAGGCAGAAAGCAGTCCAAGTAAAATATTAATCCACAAGTGCCAGACATTTCTTATGTAAAGGGAGAGACACTCACTGTGAGAAATCAAGAGCCTTCGAGGAGAACCCAAGAGCCATGTAAAATTGTTTCTAGATGATAGGATTATATGTTAATCACAGAACTACCAATACATCCTAGCTAGATTTCAGAATTACTATGGACCACTCCTGTCTTCCTTCTATTTTTCCCCTTTTTGAATGGGAGGACCTACAGCTATTATCCTTTGCAGATCCCACCATTTTACACTTGGCTTATAGGGGGTGGATGGTAAATTCTCTCTTTAGGTCACAGATATAAAGAACAAAAGAAACTGTACTCAAATAGTTATGAGGAGAGGTACACCTAAGGTACCTCTTCCACATCTGAACCTGATTTAGACAACACTACCTTGGACTCTGAGCTCAAGCCTGATGCCAAAACGGAAGAGGCTTTGGAGTCCTGGCAGAAATGAAAAGTGCATTTGGAATGAGGGAGGGATGTGAAGCTTTGTGGCCAGAGGCAGAATGGGCAGGTTGTAGTTTCCAAAGATCCAAAGATGGTTGTATCACCTTCCATATGCTCTTTCTACACTGTGACTGGAAGTTCTCCCACTGAAAGGTGGGGTCAGATTTTCCTCTCCTTGAATCAGGGTCTTGTGAAGGCTTACGATCAATAGAGTATGCTATATGTGACAGCATGTGACTTCTGAGGCTAGGTCATAAAGAAGATAGAGACTCTTGTTCTTTCACCCTGACCCCTCCATTGGAGCCCAGCCATTCTGTTAAGTGGAAGTCTTGGACCTACTTATTGACAATCCCAGCTAAAGTTTCAGCCAAGAGCCAGTATCACCACCAGATGTGTGAATGAGCTTGCCTTCAGATGATTCCAGCCCCCAACCTTTGATTCACCCAAGTTCATGCTGAGTGGAGCAGACACACACTCTCAAGGCTGGGTGCTTCCAGAACTGCACACCCATGAGCAAAATAAATTTTGTTAATATGTAGCTATAGTAAAATAGGAATTCTGTTCATTAGCATTACCTCACTTTATCCGAAGTGAATATTCATCACAACACAGAAAGTAGATATGCCATAGTTAAAGGGTTCTCAAAACATCATCTTATTAATGCCCTAAAATTACTTGATTCCAGACTTTGTTCCCTTTGGTCATACATAGAATTAATTGTTCCTCCCTTTCCCATAATCTTTTATGTACTGTTATTATATCACCAATCACCTTGTATCTTACTTGGTATTTATAGTTCTGTTTATTCCCACTTGATTGCACTCTTCAAGGATAACAGCTTAGTTTTTAGTTCTATGCCCATCATCAAACATAACACTTAGCACATATTAAGTGCACAGATTGTTGAGTCACTTACCAAATGCTGGTAGGCCTAAAACCAAAATCTCTTAACCAGAGCAGAAGGTCTAAAAAGCAAAGTGCTGAAAAAAATATGCTAAAGAGTGAGACATATGTGGGTCAAATCCCGGTTTTGCATCATGGCAGCTGTGTGGCCTCAAGGAATTAACTTCAGCCCTCTAAGCCTCAGTTTACTCATCTGTTAAATGGGGTTACTGATAATACTTACATCTGATAAATCGAGTATGAGAATAATATGAGGCAAGGCATTTACAGTTCTGTGTAAATTGATTGAGTCCTATCAAAGAAAGAATATAAGTAGCGTATCAATATCCATATGAAAGCAATTTGTGAGTCCCATAGATTCTGTGGGTTTAATAATAGAGTTATTGAGAAAATTAAATGATCTGGTATATATAAATCTGCATAGCACAATATTGTAAGAACTCTATAAGTATTAGTTATCAACATCCTTATTTCTACATGTGGCATATACTGATACTTGCCTATCTAATCTTCATTCTTGCCTTCTTTCTCAATAATAGAATCCTAAATTTGCTTGTGGAGAAAATGTGCTCATAAAAAGGACATGTTCCAGACTCCCTACTGTTAATGGTGGCCATTGTGATTCAGTTCTCTGCAATGCTGATGACACCTGGGCATTTGTTTGAAAACTAAGATAACCTAATATTGATATTTTGTTTGGGAAAGCAATGTATCAAGCCAAAAGTGTATACTATCAGTCTTACTTATAGTTAAGTGTATCTATGAAATACAATTCTGTCAATTAGAACACATCACATTTCTCCTGGGTATTTGAGATAAATTTGGCCTTTGTAACATGGGCACCCCCTTTTTCCTATTATATATCAAGACTGTCTCTACTCAAAACGTATCAAAGCTTGGGCTACTCAGGCAGCAGACTCTGAAACAGAGATTAACATGCAGAAATATTGTTAGGAGTTCTCATAGGCTCCAAATGTGTAGAAGGAAGGGAAGGAAGCAGGATTAGGAAAAGGAGGAAGAGTAGCTGCAAAGGGATGTCAACAGAAGAATCAGACAAAGCTACAAGGAGCTCTGAAGACTAGATGACCCTTCAGAATCATTCCATGTTGGAGAATTCCCTGGTGGTCCAGTGGTTAGGACTCTGTGCTTTCACTGCTGAAGGCCCAGGTTCAATCCCTGGTCAGGGAACTAAGATCCCACAAGCCACGGCCAACAACAACAACAAAAATGTTGCACAAAAGGGCTGAGCTCTGTGTCAATGGTTATTGGATGAGTACCACCTCAGAGAGTGGGCATGACTTTGAGCTGAAACAGCTCCTGAAGGGGACTGCCAGCTGACAGCTGTAGGTCTGCTGCACTCCAGTCCTCCCATCCTGAAGGGGGAACTAAGCAGAGCATACAACATTCACAACAACTGAAATATGAGGCTGGAGTTGCAGCAGCCATCTTGAGAGGTTGATCAAAGAAAAGCAGATGAAAACCACAAGTTAAGCAGAAAGACAGAAGGATCTTGGGACACTGATAATACTGTGGAGTTATTGTACCAATCCTAGACTGACTTTCTCTAGACTTAGTATTATGTCCTAAAAATAACTTCCTATTTGCTTAAACTACTATATATGTAAGCTTGATATACTGTTATCATTTGCCAAAAATGCAGGCATAATAATCCAAATAAAAATTATGGATATACTTTCCATTATTCTAATATCCATCCTATATCTTTCCCCTTGTAGGCAATAGTTTATTATTATTATTATTATTCCTCAGGGAAGTCTACCATAATTCACAGCCCTCAAAGATCTCTTCCCATTGTGACTGCCAGGCAGCACTCATGGTGTGCGTGGTTCATTTAAAAAAAACAGTGCAGAGCCTCCGGGAAGATGGCGGAAGAGTAAAACGCAGAGATCACCTTCCTCCCCACAGATACACCAGAAATACATCTACACGTGGAACAACTCCTACAGAACACCTACTGAACGCTGGCAGGAGACCTCAGACCTCCCAAAAGGCAAGAAACCCCCCACACGTACTGGTAGGGCAAGAGAAAAAAGAATAAACAGAGACAAAAGGATA
>NW_006797062.1:8481-11127 GCF_000442215.2 Lipotes vexillifer | reverse complement strand
GAGACGCTAAGGCTGCTGCTGCCGCCACCAAGAAGCCTCTGTGCGAGCACAGGTCACTCTCCACACCCCTCTTCCGGGGAGCCTGTGCAGCCCGCCACCGCCAGGGTCCCGGGATCCAGGGACAACTCCGTCGGGAGAACGCACAGCGCGCCTCAGGCTGGTGCAACGTCACGCCGGCCTCTGCCGCCGCAGGCCCGCCCCGCACTCCGTGCCCCTCCCTCCCCCGCGGCCTGAGTGAGCCAGAGCCCCCGAGTCAGCGGCTCCTTTAACCCCGTCCAGTCTGAGCGAAGAACAGACGCCCTCCGGAGACCTACACGCAGAGGCGGGGCCAAATCCAAAGCTGAGCCCCTGGGAGCTGTGAGAACAAAGAAGAGAAAGGAAAATCTCTCCCAGCAGCCTCAGAAGCAGCGGATTAAAGCTCCACAATCAACTCGATGTACCCTGCATCTGTGGAATACCTGAAAAGACAACGAATCATCCCAAATTAAGGAGGTGGAATTTGAGAGCAACATTTATGATTTTTTCCCCTTTTCCTCTTTTTGTGACTGTGTATGTGTATGCTTCTGTGTGAGATTTTGTCTGTATAGCTTTGCTTCCACCATTTGTCCTAGGGTTCTATCCGTCCGTTGTTTTTTTTTTCTATTAATAATTATTTTTTTATTTTAATAACTTTATATTTTATCTTACTTTATTTTACTTTATCTTCTTTCTTTCTTTTTTCCTTCCTTCCCTCCTCCCTCCCTCCTTTCTTTACTTTCTTTTTTTCTTTCTTTCTACTTCTACTAATTCTTTCTTTCTACTTTTTCTCCCTTTTATTCTGAGCCGTGTGGATGAAAGGCTCTTGGTGCTGCAGTCAGGAATCAGTGCTGTGCCTCTGAGGTGGGAGAGCCAACTTCAGGACACTGGTCCACAAGAGACCTCCCAGCTCCACATAATATTAAATGGCGAAAATCTCCCAGAGATCTCCATCTCAACACCAGCACCCAGCTTCACTCAACAACCAGCAAGCTAAAGTACTGGACATCCTATGCCAAACAACTAGCAAGACAGGAACACAACCACACACATTAGCAGAGAGGCTGCCTAAAATCATAATAAGTCCACAGACACCCCAAAACACACCACCAGATGTGGACCTTCCCACCAGGAAGAAAAGATCCAGCCTCATCCACCAGAACACAGGCACTAGTCCCCTACACAACCCACTGAACCAACCTCAGCCACTAGAGACAGACACCAAAAACAACGGGAATTACGAACCTGCAGCCTGCAAAAAGGAGACCCCAAACACAGTAAGATAAGCAAAATGAGAGGACAGAAAAACACACAGCAGATGAAGGAGCAAGATAAAAACCCACCAGACCTAACAAATGAAGAGGAAATAGGCAGTCTACCTGAAAAAGAATTCAGAATGATAGTAAAGATGATTCGAAATCTTGGAAATAGAATAGACAAAATGCAAGCAACATTTAACAAGGACCTAGAAGAACTAAAGATGAAACAAACAACAATGAACAACACAATAAATGAAATTAAAAATACCCTAGATGGGATCAATAGCAGAATAACTGAGGCAGAAGAACGGATAAGTGACCTGGAAGATAAAATAGTGGAAATAACTACTGCAGAGCAGAATAAAGAAAAAAGAATGAAAAGAACTGAGGACAGTCTCAGAGACCTCTGGGACAACATTAAACGCACCAACATTCGAATTATAGGGGTTCCAGAAGAAGAAGAGAAAAAGAAAGGGACTGAGAAAATATTTGAAGAGATTATAGTTGAAAACTTCCCTAATATGGGAAAGGAAATCGTTAATCAAGTCCAGGAAGCACAGAGAGTCCCATACAGGATAAATTCAAGGAGAAATACGCCAAGACACATATTAATCAAACTGTCAAAAACTAAATACAAAGAAAGCATATTAAAAGCAGCAAGGGAAAAACAACAAATAACACACAAGGGAATCCCCATAAGGTTAACAGCTGATCTCTCAGCAGAAACTCTACAAGCCAGAAGGGAGTGGCAGGACATACTGAAAGTGATGAAGGAGAAAAACCTGCAACCAAGATTACTCTACCCAGCAAGGATCTCATTCAGATTTGATGGAGAAATTAAAACCTTTACAGACAAGCAAAAGCTGAGAGAGTTCAGCACCACCAAACCAGCTTTACAACAAATGCTAAAGGAACTGCTCTAGACAAAAACACAAGAGAAGGAAAAGTCCTATAATAACGAACCCAAAACAATTTAGAAAATGGGAATAGGAACATACATATCGATAATTACCTTAAATGTAAATGGACTAAATGCTCCCACCAAAAGACACAGATTGGCTGAATGGATACAAAAACAAGACCCATATATATGCTGTCTACAAGAGACCCACTTCAGACCTAGAGACACATACAGACTGAAAGTAAGGGGATGGAAAAAGATATTCCATGCAAATGGAAACCAAAAGAAAGCTGGAGTAGCAATTCTCATATCAGACAAAATAGACTTTAAAATAAGGACTATCAGAAGAGACAAAGAAGGACACTACATAATGATTAAGGGATCGATCCAAGAAGAAGATATAACAATTGTAAATACTTATGCCCCCAACATAGGAGCACCTCAATACATAAGGCAAATACTAACAACCAT
>NW_006797062.1:0-5440 GCF_000442215.2 Lipotes vexillifer | reverse complement strand
CATGAAAGAATGCTCAACATCATTCATCATTAGAGAAATGCAAATCCAAACTACAATGAGATATCATCTCACACCAGTCAGAATGGCCATCATCAAAAAATCTAGAAGCAATAAATGCTGGAGAGGGTGTGGAGAAAAGGGAACCCTCTTGCACTGTTGGTAGGAATGTAAATTGATACAGCCACTATGGAGAACAGTATGGAGGTTCCTTAAAAAAACTACAAATAGAACTACCATATGACCCAGCAATCCCACTACTGGGCATATACCCTGAGAAAACCAAAATTCAAAAAGAGTCATGTACCAAAATATTCACTGCAGCTCTATTTACAATAGCCCAGACATGGAAACAACCTAAGTGTCCATCATCAGATGAATGGATAAAGATGTGGCACATATATACAATGGAATATTACTCAGCCATAAAAAGAAACGAAATTGAGCTATTTGTAATGAGGTGGATAGACCTAGAGTCTGTCATACAGAGTGAAGTAAGTCAGAAAGAGAAAGACAAATGCCGTATGCTAACACATATATATGGAATATAAGAAAAAAAATTGTCATGAAGAACCTAGGGGTAAGACAGGAATAAAGACACAGACCTACTAGAGAATCGACTTGAGGATATGGGGAGGGGGAAGGGTAAGCTGTGACAAAGCGAGAGAGAGGCATGGACATATATACATTACCAAACGTAAGGTAGATAGCTAGTGGGTAGCAGCCGCATAGCACAGGGAGATCAGTTCGGTGCTTTGTGACTGCCTGGAAGGGTGGGATAGGGAGGGTAGGAGGGAGGGAGACGCAAGAGGGAAGAGATATGGGAACATATGTGTATGTATAACTGAATCACTTTGTTATAAAGCAGAAACTAACACACCATTGTAAAGCAATTATACTCCAATAAAGATGTAAAAAAAAAAATAAAACAGTGCAGGTTTCTTTTGCCATTTTTTTCTGTACTCAGTTTTGTGTTAGTTGATTGTTTCATGTGTATCACCAGGTCTTCCCCCAATTCTTCCACGGTAAGCCATTTGAGAATAGGTTTTACATCACAGATTACATTTGTATCCTCCTCGGTTTGAATGTATAGTAATATGGGGCAGATAAAAGTGACTGACCAATACTTGTTGAAATGAACTAGAGCTCTAACAACACAATTTTAAATATATGTTAGATCTCCAATAATATGATAAACTAATAAGGCACTCTGTCTCTTAAGAGAAACAGAATAAAAGGGCTATAAAATAAGATTACTTAATTCCCTAGCAGTGAACTTTCATTTCATGAAAAGCTGACTGTATTTGAGCATACTGCTTTCCTCTCCTAAAGCATCAACATTCAGCCTGAATATTGAGCTTTGTTTTAAATGCCCTCTGAAAGCAAAAGGGAATCAAAAGCAATGACCTGATATGCTCCATAAAGGAAAAGTGCAGAGTTCTCATCAATAGTAAATAATGCACAGACAACAAGGAGTGGTGGGGAAACATCTGCCTCCTACGTATGTATGGAGAGCAGCTACTCTGTGAGGTTCCAAGGACAGAGTGCTCCAAAGACCTTGAGGTGGTGTCCTGAGCCTGCCTTTTCTTCACCACTCCTTTTAAAGAACTCATTACTTTACTCTGAGCATAAGAGTCATAAGTGAGAAGGCATAAGAAGGTGAAGAAAAGGGCACACATGTAAATTGAGGGGCAGTCGGAAGCCAAGTAGCATATAGCTTTTGATTATATCCTTATCAACTGCAGCAAAACAATATTCTTCATCAGAAACCCACTTGCCAAGTTTATTAGCTCAGTTCTGTAGAAAAATAGGCTGAATCAACACTTCCAGGCTAAAGGATTTATTGGGAGGTATGATCTCAGAGGAACAAGGCAGGTAGAGAGAAGAAGCAAATACAAGATGGCAAGTGGCTTTGCAAGAGCAAAATGCATCAGGTGAAGAAATCAAGCAAAATGGATCAGTTGAGGAAATTAAGGAGTACTGCAGCTTTTTAGAATGTCTAGTCATAGTTTAAAAATTTTAATCCTCCCATTCCTCAAGAGTTATAAATAGAATATTTAGCAAGTAGTGCCTAGTTTAGGCTTAAGGAAGCCTTTCCTGAGAAATCTGAGTTGTGCAATAGGAGAAGAAATTAGTGATAAATCTAATCACTAATTTCTTAGAAATAAATAAATCAGAGAGAATGTCACTTCACTTTTCAGAATTGTGGCACTTAATACAAAAACCCTGAACTTCTTTTGCAAAACTTTACAGATATTATATATATTATATATACAGATATTATATATATATATATGTATGTGTGTGGGTGTGTGTATACACACATACATATATGATGAAGATATTGGTTTGCTACAGTTAGTAATTGTAATTTAAAGCTTTACACTATTTGGCATAATATTTTTAAAGTGTGGGAAGAAAATAACTATCAATCTAGATATTCCATAAGCAAGACCCCCCCTTAAAGAGATAGAGTCACACTTTTGCTTCCAAATTGTACATTCACTAATTCAGACCAGATTTCCTACTGAGGATGATAAGAAATACAACAAGGGACTTGTATCCAGAATATAAACTCCAAATCAAAAGTAAGAAAGCAAACAATCCAATTAGGAAATGGGCACAAGACTGGAACAGACCCTTCATCATGGAGAATATATGGATGGCAAATAAGCACAGGATAATTTCTTTTCAACATCATTAGCCATTAGGGAGCTATAAATTAAAGCCACATTAAGATACTTTCATATACCTCCAAGAATAGCTAAAATTAAAAAAATAAATAAAGCAGTATTAAGTCCTACTGAGGATGTAGAAAACTTTAACTATTTTCAAATTCATATTTATGGAATACTATTTCAAATTCAGTGTTTCTTTCCCTTTTCATCTCTATTCTATTAAGCCAATCCAATTAATTTTTTATTTCAGGTATTGTATTTTTCATTTCCACAGGGTTGTTTTTTATAGTGTTGTTTCTCTGCTAATATTTCCTATTTTTTCATTTGTCACCAGTATATTTTACTTTCTTCTGTTAAACAACGCTGTAATAGCTTTAATTCTCCTTTCCCAAAAAACCACCTCTGGGTCAGCTTAGGGTTGATCTCAGTAGAATGTCTTTATTTCCCCGGTTCTCTGTATGTCAAGCAATTTTAAATTGCACGCAGCACACTGTCAGACTCTGGACTTTGCTATTTTTCTTGAAAGGGTGTTGATGCTTTGCTTTAACAGAGAATTAAACTAGTAGAAGTCAAATTGCAAACTCTGTCTCTGAGGAAGTAGCTTAAATTTCACTTTAATTATTTTATCTTTATGTATTCTTCTTGTGTGTGTGTGTGTTTCAAGGATTAGCCAGAGATCTAGGGAGAATTTATACACAGAGTTTGAGGTCTGTCCTCTCTGGATCTCTCCTTTCTGAGATTCCCTCCTCACTTTCTAGTGGCCCTGGACTCTGTTCTTTCTTCAGCTGTCTGTAAAACCAAGCAAGTTGTCTATATATCCATAATGGGATATCAAGGTATCCAAAGGGTTGATTCCCTCTGCAGGCTTTAAGTAGTCATATAATTGGAGAAAATAGTAAATTTTTCCTATTTCATGACTTTGGTTATAGTTACAAGAGTATTTGTCTTTTAATAATTCATTGGGCTGTATATTATTCTCTCATATACCATGTGTTGGTGTTCACAATAATAAAAACTTGATGATCAAAGCTGAGCAAGTATACCCACATTTTACTTTTAGGCTGAAATGACTAGTGCCATTGTTTCAGTGGGAGTTAGCTTTGGGAAAACAAAGATTATTTGGAATAAAAAATATGTGCTAATTTAATATCTAAAAGTATATCTAGTTATATAGTTGATTATAATTATCTGCTTATATGTTTTATTACATTGTGAGTTCTGGTGAGGGAAAATAATTATGTTTATCTCCTTCACCATCTATTAACCCTCTTATTCATTAATTGGTCACTAATCAGATATTTATTGAGTTCTTATTTATTGAGTTGGTACCGTTCTTGGCACTGGAGATATAAAGGTAAATAATGCAGACAGAGGTCATGACTTCATAAAGCTTACACGGACATGGAACACGAGAAAATGTTTTTAAAAATCAACATATTATATGTCGATAATGTCAACAATGTCAGGTGATGGTTGTGCAATTAATACATCAGGCTAAAACGACAGATAGTTGAAGGACATAATTTATATTGAATGGTAAGAGAAGGTCTTTCAAATAGTTGATATTTGAGATGAGAGCAAAATGAAGTGAGGCACTAAGACATAAGACTATGAGAAAGGATGCTTCACGTTCAGGGAACAAGAAATGCAAAGGTGCTGAGGCAGGAATGTACTTTACATGTTTGGAGAAGAGTATGGGTCAGGGTGCTTGTAACACGGTGAATAAGGGAAAAAGTGGCAGAAAATGCAGCCATATTCTGTAAGTCCATGTACATCACTGAAAGGACTTTGCGCTTTATTCTTAGTTTCATGAGAATCCATTGGAAGACTGTGGAGTGGAAGTGACATGATCAGATTTATATTTTAAAGAAATAATTAATTGAATTAGTTGCTGTGTAGCAAATAGGGGGTAGACTTGAACAGGGAGGCTATTTAGGAGGTAATTTTGGAAGTCCAGTTATGCAATGATGGCGGTTTACTGGGTGCTAGTGCTGGTATTAGTAAGAAGTATGTGGAAATTTGGTATATTTTTGAAAATAGACTCAACACTATGTGTTGATAGAGTGATTGGATAATTGGGCAGATGGTAGTGCAGTCATCAAATGGAGATTGCTGGGGATAAGCAAGCTGGGGAGCATGCAATCAAGAATTTGTTTTTGGCTAAGTTGTGACACGATTAGCATTTAAGGGAATAGAGGTTGGTTATGTGTTCCGGGAGTACAAGGGAAAAGTCTAGGTATGTGGATTGTATTCAGAATCATTGGCCTAGATGAAATGACTCAAGAAGTGAGTGTACAGAGAAAAGAGGGGAGGTTTTTGGCCTAACAGACAACAGTTATAGAATAGGCCAGTTTCTATCATGGTAGCAAATGCCTACAAAACTTCAGTGTCTGAAAAGAACAGACTTCTTTCTTGGTCCCAATACACGCCTTTGCTAACAAGCTGGACATTATTTCAGCAACCCCATTACTCCAGGACCCAAGCCAACAGAGCATCCACCATCAATCCATCTTGAGATTTCCAGATATCATGGCAGAGAGAGAAAAAATTAAGGCAGAAGATTACCTACTGGGCTTCTCTGGTGGTGCAGTGGTTAAAAATCTGCCTGCCAATGCAGGAGACACGGGTTCGAGCCCTGGTCCAGGAAGATCCCACATACTGCAGAGCAACTAAGCCCACAAGCCACAACTACTGAGCCCGCATGCCACAACTACTGAAGCCCGCACGCCTAGAGCCTGTGCTCCACAACAAGAGAAGCCACCACA
>NW_006797061.1:0-213 GCF_000442215.2 Lipotes vexillifer | reverse complement strand
TAAAGCTTGTTTTTCCTTATTTATTTTCATTTTGGATGATCTGTCCATTGGTGAAAGTGGGGTTTTAAGTCCCCTATTATGATTGTGTTACTGTCGATTTCCCCTTTTATAGCTGTTAGTATTTGTCTTATGTATTGAGGTGCTCCTATTCTGGGTGCATAAATATTTACAATTGTTATATCTTCTTCTTGGATCGATCCCTTGATCATTATG
>NW_006797060.1:1167-2184 GCF_000442215.2 Lipotes vexillifer | reverse complement strand
TGTCATACCATAACCTGTAGCCTAAACCATACCCGTTCCCTAACCCTAACCCTAACCCTAACATTTACCTGAAACCTTATCCTAATCCATGCGTTAATTCTAAACCATACGCTAACACTAATCCGGGCCCTAACACGTATGCTAATGCTAAACCCGTCATACCATAACCTGTAGCCTAAACCATACCCGTTCCCTAACCCTAACCCTAACCCTAACATTTACCTGAAACCTTATCCTAATCCATGCGTTAATTCTAAACCATACGCTAACACTAATCCGGGCCCTAACACGTATGCTAATGCTAAACCCGTGTCGTACCCTAACCTATACCCAAAACCATCCCCGTCCCCTAACCCTAACCCTACTCCTAACACTTACCCAAAGCCATAACCTAACCCGTTCCCTAATCCTAATGCCTACGCTAACACTAACCCATGTCCTAACATGTATGCTAATTCTAAAGCATTGTCAAAACATAACCAGTAACCTAAACTGAACCCATTCCCTAACCCTAACCCTAACCCTAATGCTAACACTAACACTTACCCGAAAGCTTACCCAAACCCGCGTCCTAATCCTAACCCGTATGCTAACAGTAACCTGTGCCCTAACACGTATGCTAACCCTAAACCGTTGACATACCGTAACCTGTACCCTAAAACATTCCCGTTCCCTAACGCTAACCCGAAGCCTTACCTAACCCGTTCCCTAATCCTAACCCGTACGATAACACTATTACGTACCCTAACATGTATGCTAACCCTAAACCATTGTTGTACCCTGAGCTGTACCCTAAACCGTGCCTGTTACCTAAGCCTAACCCTAACCCTAACCCTTACCCAAAGCCTTACCCTAAACTGTGCCCTAATCATAACCCGTACGCTAACATTAACCTGTGCCCTAACACGAACGCTAACCCTAAACTGTTGTCATACCCCAATCTGTACCCTACACCGTCCATGTTCCCTAACCCTAACCCTAACCCTAACCTTAACCCAAACCTTACCCGAAGCCTTA
>NW_006797060.1:0-867 GCF_000442215.2 Lipotes vexillifer | reverse complement strand
TCCCCGTTCCCTTACCCTAACCCTAAACCTAACCCTAACACTTACCTGAAGCCTTACCCTACCCCGTTCCATAACCCATACCCATACACTAACACTAACATGTGCCCTAACACGTACGCTAACCCTGAACCATTGTTGTACACAAATCTGTACCCTAAACCATCCCCATTCCCTAACCCTAACCCTAAACCTAACCCTTACTCGAAGTCTTACCCTAACCCATGGCGTAACCCTAACACGTACGCTAACACTAACCCATGCCCTAACACGTACGCTAACCCTAAACCGTTGTTGTACACTAACCTGTACCCTAAACCGTCCCCTTTCCCTAACCCTAACCCTAACCCTAACCGTAACCCTTAACCGCAGCCTTACTGAAACCCGCGTCCTAATCCTAACCCATACGTTAACAGTAATCCGTGCCCTAACACGTATGCTAACCCTGAACCATTATTGTACACAAATCTGTACCCTAAACCATCCCCATTCCCTAACTCTAACCATAACCATTACCCGAAGCCTTACTCTAACCCGTGCCCTAATGCTAACGTGTACGCTAACACTAACCCATGCCCTAACACGTTCACTAACTCTAAACCGTTGTCGTACCATAACCTGTAGCCTAAACCATACCCGTTCCCTAACTCTAACCCTAAACCTAACGCTAACAGTAACCCTTACCCAAAGCCTTACACTAACCCGTGCCCTAATCCTAACCCGTATGCTAACACTAACCCGTGCCCTAACACGTAGGCTAACCCTGTACCATTGTCGTATACAAAGCTCTACCCTAAACCTTCCCCATTCCCAAAACCTAACCCTAACACTAACGCTAACAGTAAACCTTACCCTAACACGTGCATTAAC
>NW_006797059.1:0-2190 GCF_000442215.2 Lipotes vexillifer | reverse complement strand
TGAGCCATGGCCGCTGAGCCTGCGCGTCTGGAGCCTGTGCTCCGCAATGGAAGAGGCCACAACTGTGAGAGGCCCGCGTACCGCAAAAAACAAACAAACAAAACAAAACAAAAAAACAACTTCACTTGGCTCTAAAGCAAGGAAGCGATCACCTTGCAGTAAGGGATCAGGAAGTGATGGGATTTAACTTTTCTCATCTCTCTCCTGTGAAGAGGGAGGCAAATGAGTAATAATGGGAGGGCTCCAGATTATGGGGTGGTGATCACCTGAGTGGTAAGCAAACAGACTTGCTCCTGAGCCAGAAGAAAGCACGTGGCAAGGAGATCTAATACCAGGAGCCTGCGATTTCACTAACCAACAGTTCTGTAAAAAATACAAGTCAGGAATGGCAGAGGTCGGGTTGCTGGCTTGTGCCCTCCCTCGGTGACAGCTCCAGGCAGTTTTACCATCCAGCTGTTCTGTTTTTCAAAACTAAAGTAATTGGAATTGAACTACAGAGCTTTACTAAAACCCTAGCAATTAACAGTGCGATTTCCCAAATTGCACTGTAATGGGAAAGTGTCCATCAATCAACCCAGTGAAATAACACATTTTCTCACCAGATGTGAGATTTAATATCTTCATAACTCTCCAGATTTACCACTTATGAATTGCCAGCCTTGCCTGGAGCTCTGAGAATTAATGGACTACATCCCTGCTATGCAAGGATGGTTTACAGCTGTAAAATAACCCCACCTTCATTTTAGATATATTTACAAAAATGATCTTCTTTAAGATGTAATCAGAAAACATACTAGATGGGAAATCTTCATTTCTATTTACTATGTTATATATTATCATTGTCTAGATAAATATAGTTTCCAGAGTCTCAGCACTGCATGCTCTTGTAACAGGAATAACCACTTTATCACAGGCAGTGAACAATAAATTACAGTGCAAAGATGCAATGGCTTTAAGTTTTCAACTTTAGGGTATCCTTTATGGATTTTTGGATAGAGACCCAAAATATTCTAAGTTTCTAATTCTGTATGTCTATACAGGTCCTGCTGTTCCTCCTGGACTAAGAAGGGAGATTAAAGCATCCACCATATGTTCATCTTGTCACTGTGGTTATCAGGTACTTCAGTTCTCATTTTAGCCTTCACCCCCATCTCAAACATCTGAGCCACAGCCAGGATGAAGCTGCCTCCTGAAAGCAGCTCAGGCAGATTCCTGTGATGCCAGAACCTCCAACTTTCCAGGTTTGGAAAATTATTCTTGCTTCCACCCACAAGGGAAAATATTGTAACAGTGAAGGTCAACTCCACAGGCCTTGCCTGGACTGAATTCATTTAAGAAATTATTTTTCTTCCACTGTGTTGTTCCAGGGTCTGTGCAGTAACATGTGCAGGGTGCCAAGGGGGTCCAGAGGAGGAAAGGCTGCAGGAGATTTGAGCATGGGGCTTGTAGTGGAAGTTAGGGACGGTTTCCCAGAGGAGACAATGTCTCAACTCATCTTCCCATCACGAAGCCTATATGTTGTCAGACACTGGACTCGTCGAAATGATTATAGTTATTTTAGGAAAAAAAAGTCACGGGATTTCTGGCATTCTAAGGAAACTCAGAGACCATCGATTTCATTTCCTAATTTCACAGATACATAAAATGATTCAGTGAAAACTGTCAATCACACCATTGCATCGGCTGATAAAACTCACTTGGTATAATGTGTTACCCTAAATAATCTGTCATTCATTCTCAACTCATAACATTTAACTCTCCTTGACCATATTAGTTGGCTTTAGAAACCAACTTTTTTGGGGTTTTTTTGGAAGAAGGAAACATTATAGGGCATGAAGAGATCATTTTGTTCAAAGAATAAAATTATTTGATATATCTCTGCATGATTTATTCTACCAGAGATTAAAATCACAAAGCAATAATTACATATTAAGAAACAGTTCAAAACCCCCAAAAAACAGACTGATGAAATATAACCAGCATTGATAAAATCAATTCAGATGATTATAAGAATCCCTAACAATAGAGAAATTACTATTTAATAAATAGTATTGGGCCATTGTGATACCAGTATAGAAAAAAAATTATCTTAGAGTCATTTCTCATATCACACAGTGTGTTAGTTTCAGGTGAGTCAGAGTTTGACATTTTTTTGAAAACTAGGAGAAAAAAAAAAAAAAAAAAAGTTCC
>NW_006797057.1:0-246 GCF_000442215.2 Lipotes vexillifer | reverse complement strand
TCGCGTGTACGCAATTTCACTCCATCTCAATGAATATGGAGCATTCCGGGAAGAGGTATACCATTCATGCCCATCGAACCTCTCAACTGCTCACCGTTGAGGTGAGCGGTGGCGGGCTAAATGGTGACCCTATTACTGTGGATATTGAGAGGCCAACTGCTTCCATCCGAAACGAGCAAGAAATGATCGAAGCTCTCTCGAACTACAGCGGGCTTTCGGCAGAGCCGCATGAAAAGAAAACCTGGA
>NW_006797056.1:0-825 GCF_000442215.2 Lipotes vexillifer | reverse complement strand
GGACTTGATTAACTATTTCCTTTCTCATATTAGGGAAGTTTTCAACTATAATCTCTTCAAATAATTTTTCAGTCACTTTCTTTTTCTCTTCTTCTTCTGGGACCCCTACAATTCAAATGTTGGTGCATTTAATGTTGTCCTAGAGTTCTCTGAGACTGTCCTCAATTCTTTTCTTTCTTTTCTCTTCTCTGCAGTAGTTATTTCCATGGCACACCCTGTGTTTTCCTGGGGAAGTTGTCCCTGGATCATGGGATCTTGGCAATGGCGGGCTGCACAGGCTCCTGGAATGGGAGGTGTGGGTAGTGACCTGTGCTTTCACACAGGCTTCTTGGTGGCTGAAGCAGTGGCCTTAGTGTCTAATGCCTGGTCTGGGGTCCGTGCTGATAGCCACAGCTCATACCTGTATCTGAAGCTCCTTTAATTGGCACTCAATCCCCTCTCCTCACGCACCAGGAAACAAAGAGGCAAGAAAAAGCCTCTTGCCTCTTCAGCAGCTCCAGACTTTTTCATGGACTCCCTCCTGGCTAGCTGTGGTGCACTAGCCCCCTTCAAGCTGCTTTCATGCAGTCAACCCCAGTCCTCTCCCTGCATCCGACTGAAGCCTGAGTCTCAACTCCCAGCCCCCGCCCACCCCGGCGGGTGAGCAGACAAACCTCTCAGCTGGTGAGTGCTGGTTGGCACCGATCCTCTGTGCGGGAATCTCTCCGCTTTGCCCTCTGTATCCTTGTTGTTGTGCTCTCCTCCACGGCTCTGAAGTTTCCTCCCTCCGCCACCCACAGTCTCCACCCACGAAGGGGCTTCTAGTGTGTGGAAACCTTTCCTCCT
>NW_006797055.1:0-230 GCF_000442215.2 Lipotes vexillifer | reverse complement strand
CTTTAGTCCTTGATGTTCAACGAGTATAGTAGGCAGATATTTTCACTTGCTTTTCCCTTTACCTGAATTGCTGTTGTCTTTACTATCTACAGGACTCATCCACTCACTTTTTTAGGTCTCTTCTCAGATATCACCATCTCCATTATGAGGCCTTGCTTGGATCCCCTGTAATAACCTGCAGCCCCACTAATACGCCCTACCTCCTTAGAAGCCTCCCTTCTGCTGTAGAA
>NW_006797054.1:0-963 GCF_000442215.2 Lipotes vexillifer | reverse complement strand
CCGGGAAGATCCCACGTGCTGTGGAGTGGCTGGGCCCGTGAGCCATGGCCGCTGAGCCTGCGCTTCCGGAGCCCGTGCTCCACAACGGGAGAGGCCACAACAGTGAGAGGCCCGTGTACGGCAAAAATAATAATAATAATAATAATAGGTATAGTTATGGCTTTCTTTATACTGATACCTTCTATTGAGGCCAACAGACACTGTTTTTCAAGTAGTTGTGGTAATAATATAAAGTTTCATTTTAAATGCACTGTATAAAAAATGAGAGTTAAATTTAAAAGTATCAATCCAGGAAATAAGAGATATGATATGCAAATGGGGCCAAACTCATTCAGATCATATTTGAATGAGGAAAATTTGGTAGATACCATGATAGTGATGGAAATACTTCAACCGCACAGCTGGAACAAGTACACTTCATGTTGGGAGATGTTCAAGGGGAAGCTGAGTAGCCTGGTGTGGAGATGATGGAGGCATCCCTTTGGATTAGATGACTTACAGGTCCCCACCAGTCCTGAAAGTCTTGATTTTCCTTAGCATTCCATTAATCTGTCAAATCGTGTCAACCTCCATGATTTTGGATATATTCTTCCACTTTGGGATGGGAGTCTGTCTTCTGTAGGTACAAATCCACCCTTTCCTCAAAGTTCGGTCAATGTCACATGAAACCTTTCCTGAAATTCTCCTTTCATCTCCTCCTCCTTCTGTTCTGTACTCTTTTGGTTTCTATGCTCAGCAACATTCATAGTCTGATTGATCCAGCCAACATTTATCAAGTACCTACAGTGGACCAGGTATAGGCCATTGACAGTTGACCTTGCCATTGGATGGGTTCACACACCTGACAGGAGGGCAGATAAGCAAACCAGTGGCACTGTTGTGAGATGAATTGTGTGTCCTCTAAATTTGTATGTTGAAGTCTTACCCCCCCCCCCAGTACCTCACAATGTGACTATATTTGAG
>NW_006797053.1:0-259 GCF_000442215.2 Lipotes vexillifer | reverse complement strand
CCACAAAGAACCGAGCCGGTTTCCCTGAGCCATGCGGCTGCTTCCCACTGGCTATCTACCTTAAGTTTGTTAGTATATATATGTTCATGTCTCTCTCTCGCCCTATCTCAGCTCACCTTTCCCCCTTCCCATATCCTCAAGTCTGTTCTCCAGTAGGTCTGTGTCTTTATTCCTCTTTTACACCTAGGTTCTTCACACATTTTTTTTTCTTAAATTCCATATATATGTGTTAGAATACGGTATTTGTCCTTCTCTTTCT
>NW_006797052.1:0-1729 GCF_000442215.2 Lipotes vexillifer | reverse complement strand
AACCCGTGTCCCCTACATCGGCAGGCGGACTCTCAACCACTGCACCACCAGGGAAGCCCCAGAATTTAGTTTGTATTTAACATAAGATTCCTCTGACATTGGTCACGGACAAGTTGTGACCCTAACTTTATTAATTCTATTACATTCTGCTTTCCTAAAACTGTCTTTTCTTGGAAAAATTAAATAACATGTTTAAAACAATTAATACCACATCTTAAATTACTTACAAACTCTCTAAAATGGCAATAACCTCATATTGTGAGCTTGTAACATGTGGAGACAATTGTTGCAAAGAAGCAATTTGTTCCTGGAAGCTCCATTATCTCTGACATATGTCATTATTATGCAGTGGCAAACTTTTCTATTTTGGGGAATCTCTCAATCATTTTAATTAATTAAAGGAAGTGAAGAAACAAACTCTGCTAAGAGCCGAACCTATTTTTCCTATGTTTAATTTTGACAATGTGAATGATTTCTATTTTCAGGGATAAGTATATGAATGTATATGCAGATTGGTCCAACCCACAACAATTTTATGACTATGACCCAGACCCATGTTTACTCAGGTAAACATGATGATCCTCTTTTTCAAGGAGCTCATTAGTCTACAGTGGGGATAGATGTAAATTCACATCCAAATAATGTGGAAATTGCAATGATATTAACACAGAATACTACAGAAGAGGGGTCATTGCAAAGGTAGTTGCCAACAGTTGTTCTGTGCACTAAGTACTTTAGATGTATTCACTTTAATTCTTATAACCACCCAGTGAGATGGGTACTATTATTATCTTCATTTTACTGTTTTAGAAATCGAATCACAGGATTTTGTTGTTGTTTGTTTGTTTTAAAG
Source organism: Lipotes vexillifer (assembly GCF_000442215.2). NCBI lineage: Eukaryota > Metazoa > Chordata > Mammalia > Artiodactyla > Lipotidae > Lipotes > Lipotes vexillifer. Next base: position 876 of record NW_006797052.1, on the reverse strand, counting down.
TAATCTGTTCAAGGCCTCCCATTTGGTAAGCGGCATAGCCTGACATGGGAGGTTTCAAGGAAAGTAGCCTGAAAAAGCTGTATTATTAGTCTTAAAAGATTAGTTAGAATAAGGGACATAGAAACAAGGAAAGTGTAATGGAGATACATTTTAGGTAGAGAAAACAGGACTGAAAACAGTACACGGGTAATAAATATATGCTGTGTGCTATTTACAATAGCCAGAACATGGAAGCAACCTAAATGTCCATCAACAGAGGAATGGATAAAGATGTGGTGCATATATACAATGGAATATTACTCAGCCATAAAAGAGAACAAAATAATCCCATTTGCAGCAACAAATATGGACCTAGAGATTGTCATACTGAGTGAACTAAGACAGAGAAAGACAAATATCATATGATATCACTTATATGTGGAATCTAAAAAAAAAAAGGTGCAAATGAACTTATTTACAAAACAGGATTCACGGATGTAGAAAACAAGCTTATGGTTACCAGAGGATAAGGGGGGTGGTGGATAAATTGGGAGACTGGGACTGACATATACACACTACTATATAGAAAATAGATAACTAATAAGAACCTGCTGTACAGGGAACTCTATACTCTGTAATGGTCTATATGGGACAAGAATCTATAAAAAAAAGAGTAGATATATGTATATGTATAACTGATTCACTTTGCTGTACACCTGAAACTTACACAACATTATAAATCAACTATACTCCAATTAAAATTTTTTTTAAAAGCCTATGTTGGGGGGCTTCCCTGGTGGCACACTGGTTAAGAATCCACCTGCCAATGTAGGAGACACAGGTTCAAGCCCTGGTCCGGGAAGATCCCACATGCTGCAGAGCAACTAAGCCCGTGTG
>NW_006797051.1:0-847 GCF_000442215.2 Lipotes vexillifer | reverse complement strand
AAAAAAAAAAAAAAAAAAAAAAGATCCCGCATGCTGTAACGAAGATCTCGCGTGCCACACTCAGACAGGGCACAGCCAAATAAATAAATAAATAAATAAATGTTTTAAAAAAAGAAAAAGAAAAAGAAATTCAGTATGTTCAGTATTGCTTTAGTGTTAGTTGTATAACATTTCTCTTTAAAAATCCATGTAGGGGGACTTCTCTGGTGGCGCAGTGGTTAAGAACTCTCCTGCCAATGCAGGGGACAGGGGTTCGAGCCCTGGTCTGGGAAGATACCACATGCCGCGGGGCAACTAAGCCTGGGCACCACAACTACTGAACCTGCGATGTAGAGCCCGCGAGCCACAAATACTGAAGCCCGCACACCTAGAGCCCGTGCTCTGCAAAAAGAGAAGCCACTGCAATGAGAAGCCCATGCACCGCAACAAAGAGTAGCCCCCACTCGCCATAACTAGAGAAAGCCCATGCGCAGCAACAAAGACCCAACACAGACAAAAATAAATAAAACAAAAAACCACAAAAAAACCTCAGAATTTCAAAAAAAAAAAAATCCACGTAGGTTCCTGGTTTGGGACGAGATGGCTCAGTTCTCCCTGTCCCTCCCCACTCAGTACAACTACACAACCTGTCAATAATTCAGTAGATAACCCTAAAGGGCTCAGAAGGGTAGAAAGGAGGAGGCAGTGACCTCAGAATCTGAAGAACATGTTGATGCGTTCCCTAGCATTTCGTTTTACTCTTTTTTTTTTTTTTTGCGGTACGCAGGCCTCTCACTGTTGTGGACTCTCCCGTTGTGGAGCACAGGCTCCAGACGCACAGGCTCAGCAGCCATGGCTCACGGGCCCA
>NW_006797049.1:0-409 GCF_000442215.2 Lipotes vexillifer | reverse complement strand
TAGAAGGATAATTAAATCTTAAGTAACTCTTTTCAATGGAGAAGTCCTGACTTAAATGTGCAAACAGTCATACCCTGGTTTACTGTGCTTTGCATGATAACCTGCCATAACTGGCCTTCTCCCCTTCCCCAGCATCTTCCTTGTTTTTAGCTGAAGACGGTATTTAAGGGGATGGCTTTGGTCATTTCAGGGAGTGACTCAGTTTTCCGTGGTATCCCCTCTGTATTCACAAGGTATACATGTTATTAAACTTCTGCTTTTCTCCTGGTAATCTGTCTTTTATTACAGAGGCAGGGGGGCGTCAACCAAGAATCTAGAAAAGTAGAGGGAAAATTGTTTTTCCTCTCATACACGTGCAGTGGAATACTACTCAGCAGAAAGGAATGCACCACCAACCTATGGAAAGACA
>NW_006797048.1:0-201 GCF_000442215.2 Lipotes vexillifer | reverse complement strand
CGGATAAGGGTTAGGGTTAGGGTTATGGTTAGGGAACGGGGATGATTTAGGGTAAAGTTTATGGTACGACATATGTTTCGGGTTAGCATAAGGGTTAGGGCACGGGTTAGTTTTAGCATACGGGTTAGGATTAGGCCGCGGTTTAGGGTAAGGCTTCGGCTAAGGGTTGGGTTAAGGTTAGGGTTAGGGTTAGGGTTAGGG
>NW_006797045.1:0-2853 GCF_000442215.2 Lipotes vexillifer | reverse complement strand
GCCCCCCTGCCAATGCAGGAGATGCGGGTTCGTGTCCCGGTTCGGGAAGATCCCACATGCCGCAGAAAAAGGTGTAGATGAATTTGTGACAATAAGAAGGCAAAAAGCAAATTTTCAGGAACACAGGTTAAGAATCATACTCTCTACACCTGTAAGCCTTCTCAATCACTGATGAAAGGACAAAAGATAGTGGACAGATCAGACTTGATGGCAGACAAGATTTTGTGCTATTTGGATATATTAAGATTGTTTAAGCTAATTTTAAATGACTTAAATATCAGAGAGCAAATGAGAAACTGATGGTTACAGGTTGGCCTTCCTCTCTGGTAAAAGGTCAAGTTATATTGCTTGAAAGATCGTCTGGCCTGGACTATGAAATGGTATGTTTCCATTTTATTCAGAACTTATTCATGTGTTGAATTTTAGAAAATGGTATAAAGATGTTGGGGAAAAAATCTTGAAATACGTGATATATATGTTACATATTTTAAAATGTAAAAACCAGTGAAATTCACATTCTCAAAAAGTGGTAATCATTTAGAAGGCAAGGTGTGAAGCATTTCATCTAACCTATCAAGATGATCTAAGGTAAAGTTAGTTTAGATGTATGACTGTTTGCTCTAACATTTTCCATGATATGCTCTGAGTTCCATTGTGGGCATTTGGGGTAGGAGTTCATTTTTCAATCATTTTCTTCACTTTTTAGACACATACATAATTCAATACAATTTTAGAGACCTCATTATATTATCATTTTGTCCTCTCTGATCCACTTTCTAAGTGTTAACATCTTTCCTATTTGAATACAGAGTAATCAAATAATAATGAGCTTGCCAGCCTTCTGATTGACATGTATCTACTGTCTTATTTTAACTAGACCTGAAAAAATGAAACAATTCTAATAAAGTAGGTATGGTAAATATGATAGATAGACTCATTTTAGTAGAGGAGACTTGGAAATGGAGTTCATTTACTCATCACCTGGTTTCCACGGACTACATCTCAGGCACATCACCACACTCACAGCAGCATTTATTCTCATTGATATAATTCCTTCTCAGATCAGATTATGGAGGGAGGGGTTGGCATATTGGATCCTCAGATATAACAGTGCACAACACATACTTTTATGAACTGGAAGCTTTTACTTATTTTCTCAGGACTGTATCAATCTACAAATTTAAAAGACAAGAGAGTTTTAATGCTTAATTTAACTGCAAGATACATGGATATTATATTATTCACCCCCAGAGTGTCAGCTGCACTAGGGCCTGGATCTCTGTCAGTGTTGTTCACTGATGCGTGTACTTAGAACAGTCCTTAGCACCTCATAGGATACACACATACACACACACACACACACACACACACACACACACACACACACACGTATATAGATAGAGTGTGAATAAATATATCACAAACTGGCAATCCGGTATTCCAAGGCAGGACTGTATTGGATTAACTTTGTGTTGTTATTTTTCTTTGCTGCCTGTGTGACTTTGCTTATATCTCCCTATCTTTTATCACTAGGCCCCTATTGTACACGATTCTTTTAAAGTACTTTGAGTAAGATTGGAATTTTGAGGTGCCTTTTGTTATTCCCTTCTATCTGAAACAAGAGAAAGAAAACTAGTGCTGACTGATTATCGGTTATATGCCAGACACAGTGTAGACATGTTAAAGTTCGTGATTGTATTAAACAGGGCAAACTGGAGTAGGTCTAATGTGACCTGACTCTATCCTCCCTTTATCTTCATAACAAAGCTGTCAGCAGTTGGGACAGCCGCAGACAGGATTGCTACAGGGTAACCATGAATCTATTTAAGAATCAAGACTAACTTGATGGATGAGAAGGACATCTATGGGATTCTTTCTGCCAGATCCTGCTCAGAAAAGCACAGACTATCCTTTAATATAGCTATTGCTGGACTTCTTTATTCTTCAGAAGGAGTTCCAGTTCCTCTTTATGTGATTTCTACGAATTGGGATGCTAACTTTTTCGTATACCTCTAGTATGCTAAACTGGAAATCATAGCTCTCCTTCTGAACAGCACATGTACCTTTGGGAGCTTTGCAAAATTCATGTAGCCCTCTACATCACTGCAGAAGTTTGGAGTTCCGTGTGTAGAGAAAGCATTGTGGAAATAATTCAGGGTTTGGAGCCAGACACATATAGATTTGAATTCCAGCTCTACAACTGACTAGCTAAACTTAACTGGGCCTTAGCTTATGTATGAAGTAGGGGATTTTTTTATTTTTCAGGACTATTGCAAGAATTAGAGGAAATCATGAGCAGTTCCTTTGAATATAGTACATACTTAATAAAGATACTATAATGATTGGAAGAGGGTAAGGGTAGGACATGGTAATTGTTTATCTTTAGATGTATATTGCCCACTTTGCCGTGTATACCAAATAAGGAGGTTTGGAGAGTGATTTCAATTCATAGCTCCTATTTAATGCTTCCCTTTCCTTCAAGGCTCTGGCTATGCCATCCTGCACTGATCTCTTCCAACATCATTTGTCCTTCCTGTGGTGTAAATTGCATGCAACAGCATGTCAGGAAGCCTGTGTTAAATATGAATTTTGCTGTTTATTCACCATAGGACCTTGGGCAAGTCAGTTCAAGTTCCTGAGTGTCAATTTCCTTCTTATTAAAATGATTGTGGGCTTGTATTGAAGATTAAATAAGATAAAAAATGAAAGATGTCACAAACTTTAAAATGCTTTACACGTTGTCTCAGTTATTCATGGCTGTGTAACAAATCACCACAAAAAGTCAATGAGTTAAGGGCTTCCCTGGTGGCGCAGTGGTTGAGAGTCCGCCTGCCGATGCAGGAGACGCGGGTT
>NW_006797044.1:0-224 GCF_000442215.2 Lipotes vexillifer | reverse complement strand
TGTAGTGAGGTGGATGGACCTAGAGTCTGTCATACAGAGTGAAGTAAGACAGAAAGAGAAAAAACAAATACCGTATGCTAACACATATATATGGAATCTAAAAAAAAAATAATAATGGTTCTGAAGAACCTAGGGGCAGGACAGGAATAATGACACAGGTGTAGAGAATGGACTTGAGGACACGGGGAGGGGGAAGGGTAAGCTGTGACAAAGCGAGAGAGTGG
>NW_006797043.1:0-200 GCF_000442215.2 Lipotes vexillifer | reverse complement strand
GAAATTTATTTTTATAATGGGATTTGGATGATTTTCACTGCTGCGCTTATGTCACTCTACACTTCGCTTATGGAGACATATAAATACATAGGTTGTAAGATTCCTACCAGTAAGGTCTATTCCTATGCCTTGAATACGGGGTGTTGAGTCCATTTCTTGGAGCAAGGAGTAGATCTTGTCTATTATGTATTTGGCTTCTG
>NW_006797041.1:0-1222 GCF_000442215.2 Lipotes vexillifer | reverse complement strand
CCCGTGAGCCATGGCCGCTGAGCCTGCGCATCCGGAGCCTGTGCTCCGCAGCGGGAGAGGCCCGCGTACCACAAAAAAAAAAAAGAAAAAAAGAAAAAACTAAAACACTAGATGATAATTTGGAATATATTGTTCAAGAGGAAGATAGAGAATTTGGATAAATTTACATTAGTTAAGTCAGGTATACGTGTTAAGAATTTAAGGACTACTACTAAAAAGAATAAAAGCCAAATGTGTAATTATCAAATGAGTTGAGAGGAAGTAAAAGGAATAAAGAAGATTTGGCCAATTAAATAAAAATTAAGAAAAGAGAAAAAACACAGAAACATAAAACCAGATAGTGCAAATAGGCACTAATACATTAATAATCACAATAGACACAAGAAGATTAAAATCATCTCAAAATGGATTTTATACAAAGAGAATAACATCCAGAAATTTTTTAAGAGATATAAGCAAACTGTAATGATACAGGAAGAGATGAACAAATATTCACTAAGTAAACATTAATGAAAAGATAGCTGGTATTGAAGACATACATGAAAGACCAGAAACCATAAAACTCCTAGAAGAAAACATAGGCAGAATACTCTTTGACATAAATTGTAGCAATATTTTTTTTGGATCTGCCCCCTAAGGCAGGAGTCCCTAACCCCTGGGCTGTGGACCATGGCCTGTTAGGAACCGGGCCACACAGCAGGAGGTGAGCAGCAGGTGAGCAAGCGAAGCTTCATCTGCTGCTCCTCATTGCTCACATTACCACCTGAACCATACCCCCCCATCACTCGCATTACTGCCTGAACCATCACTCGCATTACTGCCTGAACCATTCCCCTACCCCACTCCATGTCTGTGGAAAAATTGTCTTCCACAAAACAGGTTCCCGGTGTCAAAAAGGTTGGGGACCGCTGTCCTAAGGCAAAGGAAACAAAAGCAAAAATAAACACACAGGACTTAATTAAACTTAAAGGCTTTTGCACAGCAAAGGAAACCACAGACAAAACAAAAAGACAACCTACTGAATTGGAGAACATATTTGCAAATGATATGATCAATAAGGGGTTAACATTCAAAATACATAAAGAGCTCATACAATTCAACATCAAAACAAAAAACAAACAAACACAAAAAACGAACAGTCTGATTAAAAAATGGGCACTCAAAAAGAGAAAAACAAATACCGTATGCTAACACATATATATGGAATCTAAAAAAAAAAAAA
>NW_006797040.1:0-889 GCF_000442215.2 Lipotes vexillifer | reverse complement strand
CCTGCGTCCCCTGCATCGGCAGGCGGACTCTCAACCACTGCGCCACCAGGGAAGCCCCAACACTGTAGCCTTATAGTGAGTCCAGGGAACATGATTAACCAGGGCAGGTATTCTGTTCAGAGGGTGAGGAAATAAAAAGAGTCAAAGCTGGGAACTGGGGCCCCCTCAGCACAGAAGTTTCTGGGAGTCTGAGCCCCAGCTTGCATTGGAATGTGGAAGAATAGAAACCTGTCCTTAGGTCCCCTTGTCATCGACCATTTTGTTTAGAGAGTTTTAGAGCAACAACCAGTGAGTTTACTGGTGTCTGAGGTCCTGCTCTCAGATGAGTGACACCGTACCTGGAACAGCAGGATTGACAGTCATAGGGAAGCTGACATCTGTCAAGAGGGGCTCATCCAACGTGTGGGGTGATTGGGCTGAAAATTCCAAATTGTTTAGTCCTCCCTCCATGAAACCCCTGTAATGATGTGATAATGCTTGGCCTCGTATTTTAATCTATTCTTTTTCACATGTCTTTCTGTAGCTCTGCCATTAGGGAGACCTGCAAGTAAAATTCCTGATGGTGAGAGGGTGTATCTTTTAAAGAAAAGGAGAGAGGAACTCATGTTTGTTGGGAACTTAAATACTTTACTTATATTTAGGCATTTATATCTTCCAGAAACCCCATGTGATGATTACCATTTCATAAATAAATAAATTTGTCAAAGGATGTAGGGCTGTTAAATAACACAGTAAACTATGGAACCAGGATATGAATACAGCATGAACTCACTCCACATAGCTTGCTCCTCTTTTTCCCAGGGCACACACACCAGCTCTGCGGCCATGGAAGGAAGATCGGTTCTGGGGTCACCCTGAGTGAAGTGGTTTTCTTAAGGTGCTCTTCCTG
>NW_006797038.1:0-265 GCF_000442215.2 Lipotes vexillifer | reverse complement strand
GGGAGAAGAGGGAGCGTTGTTATGCTGATGGGCGGGATGTAAATTGCAAAGAGCCACCCTGGATAAATGTATGGTATTTCCTGAAACATCGAAAAAAACAAGGTACGTAGCCTCAGGCACTAGGCTTAGGGAAACTGAAATCAAAAAGCCAGAGCCACCCCAATGTTTGGGGCTGCCCTCTTTACAGGAACCTCATCCACATTACAAGTTAAATACACACGAAAGGAAAAAATGGATCGTCAAGTTGCGGCACTTACGTGCCATG
>NW_006797037.1:0-408 GCF_000442215.2 Lipotes vexillifer | reverse complement strand
CCCATGCCCTAACACTTACGCTAACCCAAAAACGTACTCGTAAACTAACCTGTACGGTAAACCATCCCTGTTCCCGAACCCTAAACCTTACCCTGACCCTCACCCGAAGCCTTACCCTAACCCGTGTCCTAATCCTAAACCATTCACTAACACCAATCCTTGCCCTAACATGTACACTAATGCTAAACTGTTGACGTCGCTAACCTGTACCGTCAACCGTCCCCGTTCCCTTACCCTAACCCTAAACCTAACCCTAACACTTACCTGAAGCCTTACCCTACCCCGTTCCATAACCCATACCCGTACACTAACACTAACCTGTGCCCTAAAACGTACGCTGACCCTGAACCACTGTTGTACACAAATCTGTACCCTAAACCATCCCCATTCCCTAATCCTAACCCTAAC
>NW_006797035.1:0-3449 GCF_000442215.2 Lipotes vexillifer | reverse complement strand
GGGGGTCAGCACCTTCACCAGTTTCATCTCCTGTTATTGCCGCTAAAATCCTCTCACAGGGACAGTGGCTGGGATTTGAGCCCAGGGTTCCAGTTGGGGTGTGGCCCAGGTGTGGCCCAGGGGCAGGTCCTGGGGTGAAAGGGTTGGGGAGGTCGGAGACTCCGCTCCCTGAATCCCTGCGGCAGTGGTCGGCCCTTCTCGCTTCCTGCCCAGAAGTCCCGAGGGGCCCCAGTGAGGGGCCCAGTCCCACAAGTCAGTCCCCTCCTGGGCAGGCCTTAGCCTCTGCCCAGCATGTGGGGAGGCCACCGCCCTGTCCTCCCTGCTGTTTGCCTTCCAGCAGTTGCCAGGCCTGCCCAGGAGGGGACTGAGCTGCCGCAGAATCCCCACCATGGGGTCCATCCCTGCTGACCTGGGTTTGGCCTAGAGATCTTTCCAGATCCTTTTGGCCATGTCACCCTCTCTCCAATGAAAGCCGATCCATCCTCTGTCCCCCTCTCTCTGGCCCTGCTGAGGGACATGGACATCACAGTGCACGGGGGCCCATGGGTAACGGGGAGCTGCCCCCAGTTACCTATCTGTGCTTCACCAGAGCCCCCCTTGACAATGGGAGTGACAAGTGGGGGTCTTTCAGACACCGCGACAGGGCAGGGGATGGGCTGTTCCAGGGACAGGAACACTGCAGGCCAACAGGCTGGAGGAGGGCCAGCCCTGGGGGCCTGCACAGACTTGCCACTCTCTTTCTTGGCTTTTGGCCCAAACAGCCCTTAGGAAAAGAACGCGGGGTGACCGTGGCAGGTGGGACTTGTTTCCATGGTGTGTGGCTGACACCGGAGGACGATGGAGCTACAGGCCCCTGGGGACCAGCCCGCCTGGAGCTGCGGGTGGGGGAGCTCAGGTGCGGGTGGCAGGGCTGCTCCTCCATCCACCATGCCACCCGCTGTCAGGGAGCTGGCGGGGGTCCTGGCTGCTGTCGCCTGGGGGTCCGTGGGAAGGGCTGCCAAGTCTGTGTCCTGGCAGGGGCCAAGCCAGACCAGGGTCCTGTGTGCAGAGCCTCAGCTGTAAAAAGGGGCCCAGGCCACAGTGCCTCCCTCACCCATGAACCGTTTCTCAGTTCCAACTGGGTCCGACTCAGTGGCAGCGGTCCAGAATGTCTGCCCCTGCCTGCTGGGCATCAGAGGAAATCTAGCCTCTCTCCTCCCGATTAATAAAGGAGTGGGATCCCCGTGCCTGTCTGGGACCGGAGAGTCGATGTGATATGCAGTGTTATTTGAACACCTACTGTGTGCTGGGCTTGGTGCTCACACGTGCATGTCATTTCCTTGATTCCTCCCAAGGAAGGGGCACTGTGATCACCAGCTTCCTGTTGTGCAGGCGGAGGTGATGGAGGAGGTGGGGGCCGGAGGGTTCGCTCAGCCTCACAAGGTTCCGGAGCATCAGAGCCGAAGTTTGAGAGCATGGTGTCTGGTCCCAGGATCTTGCTCCCAATCCTCAGGCCTGCCCGCCACTCGTGGAATGAGAGATGCTGCTGCTGAGCGCAGGGTCCATCAGCGAGGGGAGCCTCAGGGTGGGTCTCTCCTGGGGGCCTCCTGGTATATAAAAAACGAAGAAATGGCAAAACAGGGCTGTGAAAACCATGGGCTGTCTGAAATGTTGAGATGGACAAATGAACACTTTTCGTGGTGCTGCTCACAGAGTAAGAACTACATTGATTAAAAACAACCACACCAATTCCAGGTGCGCTCAGGCATGAGGACGGGGATGGAGGGACAGGTGAAGACGGAGAGACGGGTGAAGACATAGGTGATTTAGCGCTTGAACTCTGCGGCTGGACTTCCTGGGTTCAAATTCCTGGGTAAGTGACTTCGACTTTCTGTGCCTCAGTCTCCCCATCTGTAGCATGGGCTCACAGCAGCATGTTCCTCACAGGGCTGGTTTGGGGCTTGGCTGAGTGAGCACAGGTAAAGCCTCAGCAGCGCTGGGTCACAGGAGCTGCTCAGGTTGCTGCGATGGTTATTCGGCCACACAGCCCACAGTTAGTTTCTCTTTGACTCAAGACGCAGCCTCATTTGGAGGCAACTCCAAAAGTCTAAGATTCACGCCTTTTGTGAAAGTGAAGCCCAGGGCCTGGGATAGGCTTGGGCCCTGGGGGCGAATTGCATTCATTTATTTTACAAAGAGGTGTGTTTATCTGCATTTTCCAGCTGAATGCTCCAGGGAAACATTTGTGAGGTTGCTGCTCCCAAAATAACCCATGATTTCATTTGAGGAGCTAATTAGGAGGAATCAATGAGGTTAGCTCAAAGGAGGGGTCCATTCCAGACCTAGAGGCGTGGAGATTAGTGGAGGAACACCGCTTGGCTGAATGCAGAGTGGGTGAAGGGTTGTGCTGACCACGCTGCCCCCTGCCCACGAGGGTCACCTCCGTCCAGTCGCCAGGAGCTGCAAGATTCAAGCCTGTGCTGCTCCTGGTGGGCACCCTCAGGGCTGGGTGTGGCAGAGGGTGTAGAGCACACAGCCCCTGGCATCTGCACCCTACAGCCTGTCCTAGCCCTCAGGTCACCTCCAGTGCCCCAGGGTAACTTCAGCAGGTACCAGAAATGAGGAGTCAGATGGGCCTCGGTTCGGATTCCAGCTCTGCTACTTACTGGCTCTGTGGTCCTGGGTACATGCATGACCATTCTGAGCCTCAGTTTCCTCCTCTGTAAAATGGGAATAAATAAAAGCACTTCCCTCCCAGGCCTATTGTGAGGCTTGAAGAAGTTCTGTTAAAGTGCGTAGCAAGTCCCTGCCACGTCATCACTGCTCAGTGGATGTGGGCTGTTACTGTTATTTCCTCCTTCGTAAAATGGAGAAGACTAATTACCCCGCCAATATTTGTCGCACATATTATATCCACCATACGACCGAGCACAGCGCCTGCACCACGTGGACAGTTCTCCTCCTGGGGGTGGATCTGTCTGGACACCCGATACCCAGTCAGGTGGGCTGCGTTATGCCGCATAACAAACAGCCTCCCGAGCTAGAAGGCCTGAACCATCCAGGCTGATTTCTTGCTCAAACTGCAGGTCCCCAGAGGGGCGGCTGGGACCGTGCTCAATCTCCACCTCGTGACCCAGGGTGAAGGGGCAGCTGCCCTCTCCAGCGTCACCACTGCCTTGGTGGGAGGAAGACGAGCTTGGGGGAGGAGTCTCACCCTGGCAGTTAATGGCCCCCGCCTGTGGGTGACGTGATCACTGCTCACAGCTCACTGGCCAGAACCGGGAAGTGCAGCCCTGTGTGTGCCCGGAGCGGGGACAGCACCACTGACTTCCCGATTCCCTGGGAACGGGAACTCAGTAACTTCCCCCAGGAGCACGACCAGCGGCAGACGCTGCAGTCCTGCTCCATCGGGGCAGGCGGCGCGGTCCTGGTGCGTCGGGGCAGGCGGCGCGGTCCTGGTCCGTCGGGGC
>NW_006797034.1:0-350 GCF_000442215.2 Lipotes vexillifer | reverse complement strand
GGTGTCACAGAGCAGGTGGGGGTGTCACAGACAGTGGGGTGTCACAGAGCAGATGGGGTGTCAGAGAGCAGGTGGGGTTTCACAGAGCATGTGGGGGTTTCACAGAGCAGATGGGGTGTCACAGAGCAGGTGGGGGTGTCACGGAGTAGGTGGGGGTGTCACAGAGCAGGTGCGGGTGTCACAGAGTAGGTGGGGGTGTCACAGAGCAGTTGGGATGTCACAGAGTAGGTGGGGTGTCACAGAGTAGGTGGGGGTGTCACAGAGCAGGTGGGGTGTCACAGAGCAGGTGGGGGTGTCACAGAGCAGGTGTGGTGTCACAGAGCAGGTGGGGGTGTCACAGACAGTGGGGT
>NW_006797033.1:0-2499 GCF_000442215.2 Lipotes vexillifer | reverse complement strand
TTAGGTTTAGCGTACTTGTTAGGGTTCGGGTTAGTGTTAGCGTACAGGTTAGGATTAGGGCACCGTTTAGGGTAAGGCTAACGGTAAGGGTTAAGTTTAAGGCTAGGTTTAGGGTTAGTGCACGGGGACGGTTTAGGGTACAGGTTAGGTTACGACAACGGTTTAGGGTTAGCGTACGTGTTATGGCTCAGCTTAGTGTTAGCGTACAGGTTAGGTTTAGGGCACGGGTTAGGGTAAGGCTAAGGGGTAGGGGTCGGGTTAGGATTAGGATTAGGTTTACGGTTAGGTAGCAGGGACGGTTTAGGGTACAGGTTAGGATACGATAACGGTTTAGGGTTAGCGTACGTGTTATGGCTCAGCTTAGTGTTAGCGTACAGGTTAGGTTTAGGGCACGGGTTAGGGTAAGGCTAAGGGGTAGGGGTCGGGTTAGGATTAGGATTAGGTTTACGGTTAGGTAGCAGGGACGGTTTAGGGTACAGGTTAGGATACGATAACGGTTTAGGGTTAGCGTACGTGTTATGGCTCAGCTTAGTGTTAGCGTACAGGTTAGGATTAGGGCACCGGTTAGGGTAAGGCTAACGGTAAGGCTTAAGGTTAGTGTTAGGGTTAGGGTAAGGGAATCGGGATGTTTTCGTGTACAGGTTAGGGTATGACAACGCTTTAGGGTTAGCGTACATGTTAGGGCACGGCTTAGTGTAAGAGTACGTGTTAGGTTTAGGGCATGGTTTAGGGTAAGGCTAACGGTAAGCGTTTGGGTTACAATTAAGGTTAGGGTTAGGGAAAGCGGATGGTTTAGGGTATAGGTTAGGGTACGACAACGCTTTAGGGTTAGCGTACATGTTAAGGCACGGGTTATTGTTAGCGTACAGGTTAGGATTAGGGAAAGGCTTTCGGTAAGGCTTCGGGTAAATCTTAAGGTTAGGGTTAGGGAAAGCGGATGGTTTAGGGTATAGGTTAGGGTACGACAACGCTTTAGGGTTAGCGTACATGTTAAGGCACGGGTTATTGTTAGCGTACAGGTTAGGATTAGGGAAAGGCTTTCGGTAAGGCTTCGGGTAAATCTTAAGGTTAGGGTTAGGGAAAGCGGATGGTTTAGGGTATAGGTTAGGGTACGACAACGCTTTAGGGTTAGCGTACATGTTAAGGCACGGGTTATTGTTAGCGTACAGGTTAGGATTAGGGAAAGGCTTTCGGTAAGGCTTCGGGTAAATCTTAAGGTTAGGGTTAGGGAAAGCGGATGGTTTAGGGTATAGGTTAGGGTACGACAACGCTTTAGGGTTAGCGTACATGTTAAGGCACGGGTTATTGTTAGCGTACAGGTTAGGATTAGGGAAAGGCTTTCGGTAAGGCTTCGGGTAAATCTTAAGGTTAGGGTTAGGGAAAGCGGATGGTTTAGGGTATAGGTTAGGGTACGACAACGCTTTAGGGTTAGCGTACATGTTAAGGCACGGGTTATTGTTAGCGTACAGGTTAGGATTAGGGAAAGGCTTTCGGTAAGGCTTCGGGTAAATCTTAAGGTTAGGGTTAGGGAAAGCGGATGGTTTAGGGTATAGGTTAGGGTACGACAACGCTTTAGGGTTAGCGTACATGTTAAGGCACGGGTTATTGTTAGCGTACAGGTTAGGATTAGGGAAAGGCTTTCGGTAAGGCTTCGGGTAAATCTTAAGGTTAGGGTTAGGGATAGGGAACGGTTTAGGGTACAAGTTAGTGTACTACATCGGTTTTGGGTTAGCGTACGTGTTAGGAATAGGGCATGGGGTAGGGTAAGGCTTCCGGGAAGTGTTAGGGTTAGTGCTAGGGTTAGGGTTAGAGTTAGGGAACGGGGATGGCTTAGGGTACAGGTTAGTGTACGACAATGGTTTAGGGTTAGCGTCTTGGTAAGGGCACAGTTTAGTCGTAGCCTACGGGTTAGGATTAGGGCACGGGTTAGGGGAAGGCTTCAGGTAAGTGTTAGGGTTACGATGAGGGTTAGGGTTAGGAAAAGGGTACGGGTTAGTGACCAGGTTAGTGTATTACAATGGTTTAGGGTTAGCGTACATGTTAAGGCACGGGTTATTGTTAGCGTACAGGTTAGGATTAGGGAAAGGCTTTCGGTAAGGCTTCGGGTAAGTGTTAAAGTTAGGGTTAGGGTTAGGGTTAGGGAAAGCGGATGGTTTAGGGTACAGGTTAGGGTAAGACAATGGTTTAGGTTTAGCGTACGTGTCAGGGCACAGGTTAGTGTTAGCGTACGGGTTAGAAGTAGGAAATGGGATAGGGTAAGGCTTTGGGTAAGGGTTAGGGTTAAGGTTAGGGTTAGGTTTAGGGAACGGGGAAAGTTTAGGGTACAGGTTAGGGTTCGACAATGCTTTAGTGTTTGTGTCCGTATTCGGGCAAAGGTTAGTGTTAGCGTAGGGGTTAGGATTAGGGCATGGTTTAGGATAAGGCTAATAGTAAGGCTTAGGATTACGATAAGGGTTAGGGTTAGGGTTAGGGAACGGGTACGGTTTAGGGTACAGGTTA
>NW_006797032.1:0-454 GCF_000442215.2 Lipotes vexillifer | reverse complement strand
CTCCGCGGCATGTGGGATCCTCCCAGACCAGGGCTTGAACCCGTGTCCCCTGCATTGGCAGGCTGATTCTCAACCACTACGCCACCAGGGAAGCCCGGTTTTTTGTTTTTTTAGTTAAAAAAAACCCCCCTAGAATCCAAATAAAGGTCACACATTGCAATTGATTAATGTCTTTTAAGCCTCTTAATTTATCTTTTTTTCCTTCTTGCAATTTATTTGTTGAAGAAAAAACAGGTGATTTGTTGGGAGATTTTCCCACAGTCTGGATTTTGCTAACTGCACTCCATTGGTAATTTAAAAAGCCTACCATGGGAGAGAAAAGGCTCTTTTGACCCAAGAACTCTGATTATATATCCGTTCATTT
This sequence comes from Lipotes vexillifer, assembly GCF_000442215.2. Lineage (NCBI taxonomy): Eukaryota > Metazoa > Chordata > Mammalia > Artiodactyla > Lipotidae > Lipotes > Lipotes vexillifer. The sequence goes on along the minus strand of NW_006797032.1, from coordinate 90 downwards.
TGCACTTTATGGGAAGCAACTAGGAATACTAAAATCCTTATCACTTTGCTCTTCTATGTAAGGATCCTTTTTCTTTTTTTTTTTTTTGCG
>NW_006797031.1:1273760-1298582 GCF_000442215.2 Lipotes vexillifer | reverse complement strand
CCATTGATCTATATTTCTGTTTTTGTGCCAGTACCATACTGTCTTGACTACTGTAGCTTTGTAATATAGTCTGAAGTCCAGGAGCCTGATTCCTCCAGCTCTGTTTTCCTTTCTCAAGATTGCTTTGGCTATAAAAATCTCATTTTTGAATGACTGAGTCTAAGAAGTTGAAGATGTTGTGGGCGGTATTTTGTGTTAACATGGGGAAAAATATGTATTTAGTCCCTTACGGGAAAATGAAATAATGAGTCATCTCTGAAAGAATGACAGGCTTTGTCCATAACAGAGTCATGCAGTAAATATAAGATAAATTTACAAGCAAGATATTTAGAAGATTCTATGAGAAAGTTAAGGTTTACAAGGTTTACACAGTTTTGTGAAGAACTAAATAATAACATAATATTTTCATCTTGTGATAGATGAGAGGTTGATATTTTAAAGAAGCCTCTATATAGCTTCAGTCATAAGAAGAATAAATAAAACATACTGCTTGGAAACTTTGGCTACACAAACATTTAGGTTTAAATGATTCTTTGAAAAAGCAACACCAGCCAGTCCAGCAACGTTTCTAATGCTATTACCTATAGACTCCTTGACCACACATTTTTCCTTCTTTCCAGTGGCCCACATAATGGTCTTCTTTGTTCAGTGCTTTGTTTGGGATTCTGTATTCTCCATACCTGCCAAGGGGAATAAAAACATCTTAAGATGCATTATGCCATATTCACCTTTTATGTGTATACATTGGCAAATATAACAAGAACAGAGAAAAGATCTGTTGATACCTAGAGGAGGAAAGGGGTAAATGGGGTCTTGGTTTGAGCTGTTATCCATTACCTAAGCTATGTGGCAAGTCTTAGAGGAGTGGGACATCAACACCACTACACAGAGCAATTAGGTGTTTTATCCCAAGTCCAGTGAAAAACAGAAAACCTGTGGTTTAGGCCTATTTCTGCCACTAATTAGCTGCATCACCTTGGGTAAATCCAGGTACCCAGCTCCCTCATCTGTGAAATAAGGGGGGTATATCAGATTATCTCAAGTCTCTTCTCATTCTGAAATTCTATTAAATGGAGATTAAAAGACATCATAAAAATTTGTATTATCACACACACAAAAAATCACCTACACAATTTATATTATAACCTTTTGATATAGTAAAATATATCAGTTCTCTAACATGATACAAAATACTTCACTGCCATATATTTACAGTGTTAGAAAACATAAGTTTATATAAAAATAGTGTCATTTGAGTACCATTAGGATACCATGTCATTTAGAGGATTTCCCCTTCAACAGATCACAGAAATTAAAGATGAATTAAAACTACTGAAAGGAAAATTTCTCTATCTCCTTTGTGTAAAGGGGGCACTTCTATATCAACAATCTCAACATCAACATTACCCACGGTCCTCAGTCTTTACAACTAAGAAATGGATAGAAAACACAGTCCCACGTCAACAAATGGAAGCTGTGTGACTTGATATAACACAGCTGTCAAGATAAGTGATTCATTCTAGACATATCAAGGCTGCACCCTGGATTCCTAGCTCTCTTCATGTTCATACATGTCCATTATAAGCCCTAATCCATTTCCAAAAGCACAAAACAAAATTCTACTAACTGTCTTGAAAATAACTCTAAACACAAAATAACATAATTTAAGTCTGTAGTTGAATTTACACTCATGTTCACGAAGTTCTTACCCATCTTCCAAGCCATTCCTGAACGTGCCAGAATAGATCTTTCCATCTGGCCACTTCAAAACCCCTCTGGAATGCATAAGTAAAAAATAATACATGTCAATTAATGTTTCTGATAATCAGTACTTTTGCAGTACTTAGACTACCATCCTGACTCCCAGCATAAATCCAACTGTAAACATTCTCACCTGCCATGAGGCTTCCCGGAAAGCCAGCGTCCATCATAGGTTGCATCCTTTAGGCGAGGATCCTTGTAGAAAGTATATTTGGCACTGCGTGAAATGGGTGGTTCCTGCCTCTGAATACTGCTGCCACTTCCATAAGGTGGAAAATCAGACGTCCCCCTCAAAGCCTGATCTACAGCTTGGCTTATAGCCCGGAGCCACTTTGTCTAGGAGCAAAAAGTAAATTTCAGTAAGCTTAAGACAACAACCCATCAAGCACCGCTTTAAATCCTGCTAGCTTTCCTTGGTGTGAAAAAACTTCTGACTCCTAATACTCTCCTTATTGAGTAATACTGATTGGCTCTTGAAATAAACTGCTTTATGTTTGAAATTGCTATACTAACAAAACAACAGAGAAGCAAGAAGAACTAGAATCCTGCAGCCTGTGGAACAAAAACCACATTCACAGAAAGATAGACAAAATGAAAAGGCAGAGGACTATGTACCAGATGAAGGAACAAGATAAAACCCCAGAAAAACAACTAAATAAAGTGGAGATAGGCAACCTTCAAGAAAAAGAATTCAGAATAACGACAGTGAGGATGATCCAGGACCTTGGAAAAAGAATGGAGGCAAAGATCGAGAAGATGCAAGAAATATTTAACAGAGACCTAGAAGAATTAAAGAACAAACAAACAGAGATGAACAACACAATAACTGAAATGAAACACACTAGAAGGAATCAATAGCAGAATAACTGAGGCAGAAGAATGGATAAGTGACCTGGAAGACAGAATGGTGGAATTCACTGCCACAGAACAGAATAAAGCAAAAAGAACGAAAAGAAATGAAGACAGCCTAAGAGACCTCTGGGACAACATTAAACATATGAACATTTGCATTATAGGGGTCCCAGAAGAGGAAAGAGAAAGTACCTGAGAAAATATTTGAAGAGATTATAGTCAAAAATTTCCCTAACATGGGAAAGGAAATAGCCACCCAAGTCCAGGAAGCACAGAGAGTCCCAGGCAGGATAAACCCAAGAACAAACACGCTGAGACATATAGTAATCAAACTGACAAAAATTAAAGGCAAAGAAAAATAATTACAGCCACAAGGGAAAAATGACAAATAACGTACAAGGGAACTCCCATAAGGTTAACAGCTGATTTCTCAGCAGAAACCCTACAAGCCAGAAGGGAATGGCACGATATATTTAAAGTGGTGAAAGGGAGGAAGCTACAACCAAGATTACTCTACCTGGCAAGGATCTCATTCACATTCAATGGAGAAATCAAAAGCTTTACAGACAAGCAAAAGCTAAGAGAATTCAGCACCACCATACCAGCTCTACAACAAATGCTAAAGGAAACACAAGAGAAGAAAAGGATCTACAGGGCTTTCCTGGTGGTGCAGTGGTTAAGAATCCACCTGCCAATGCAGGGGACACAGGTTCAAGCCCTGGTCTGGAAAGATGCCACATGTCGCGCAGCAACTAAGCCCTTGCGCTACAACTACTGAGCCTGTGCTCTGGAGCCCATGAACCACAACTACTAAGCCCACATGCAACAACTACTGAAGCCCATGCTCCTAGAGCCCATGCTCTGCAATAAGAGAAGCCACTGCAATGAGAAGCCTGCACACCACAAGGAAGAGTAGCCCCCGCTTGCCACAACTACAGAAAGCCCGTGTGCAGCAACAAAGACCCAATGCAGCCAAAAATAAATTAATTAAATAAATGAATTTTTTTTAAAAAAAAAGGACCTACAAAAACAAACCCAAAACAGTTAAGAAAATGGTAATAGGAACATACGTATCGATAAATACCTTAAATGTGAATGGATTAAATGCTCCAACAAAAAGACACAGGCTCACTGAATGGATACAAAAACAAGACCCATATATATGCTGTCTACAAGAGACCCACTTCAGACCTAGGGACACATATAGACTGAAAGTGAGGGGATGGAAAAAGATACTCCATGCAAATGGAAATCAAAAGAAAGCTGGAGTAGCAATACTCATATCAGATAAAATAGACTTTAAAATAAAGAATGTTACAAGAGACAAGGAAGGACACTACATAATGGTCAAGGGATCAACCCAAGAGGAAGATATAACAATTATAAATATATATGCACCCAACATAGGAGCACCTCAATACATAAGACAAATGCAAACAGCTATAAAACAGGAAATCGACAGTAACACAATAATAGTGGGGGACTTTAACACCTCACTTACCCCAATGGACAGATCATCCAGACAGAAAATTAATAAGGAAATACAAGCTTTAAATGACAAAATAGACAAGATGGACTTAATTCATATTTATAAGACATTCCATCCACAAACAGCAGATTACACTTTCTTCTCAAGTGCACACAGAACATTCTCCAGGATAGATCACATCTTGGGTCACAAATCAAGCCTTAGTAAATTTAAGAAAGTTGAAATCATAGCAAGCATCTTTTCCGACGACAACACTATGAGATTAGAAATGAATTACAGGGAAAAGAATGTAAAAAACACAAACACATGGAGGCTAAACAATACGTTACTAAATAACCAAGAGATCACTGAAGAAATCAAAGAGGAAATCAAAAAATACCTAGAGACAAATGACAATGAAAACATGACAATCAAAAATCTACACGATGCAGCAAAAGCAGTTCTAAGAGAGAAGTTTATAGCATTACAATCCTACCTCAAGAAACAAGAAAAATCTCCAATAAACAATCTAACTGAACAAATTAGTGGCTACCAATGGGGAGAGGGAAGGGGGAAGTGGCAAGGTAAGGGGAGGGGATTAAGAGGTACAAGCTACTACATATAAAATAAATAAACTACAAGTATATGTTGTGTAGCACAGGGAATTTAACCAATATTTTATAATAACTTTAGGTAAAAAAATTTGAATTGCCAAAAAAAAAAAAAAGTCTAACCTTACACCTAAAGGAACTAGAGAAACAAGAACAAACAAAACCCAAAGTTAGGTAGAAAGAAAGAAATCATAAAGATCAGAGCACAAATAAATGAAACAGAAAGAAAGAAAACAATAGCAAAGATCAATAAAACTAAAAGCTGGTTCTTTGAGAAGATAAACAAAATTGATAAACCATTAGCCAGACTCACCAAGAAAAGAAGATAAACAAAACTGATAAATCATTAGCCAGACTCAGCAAGAAAAAGAGGGAGAGCACTCAAATCAATAAAATTAGATGTGAAAAAGGAGAAGTTACAACAGACACCGCAGAAGTACAAAGCATCATAAGATACTACTACAAGCAACTTTATGCCTATAAAATGGACAACATGGAAGAAATGGACAAATTCCTAGAAAGGTATAACCTTCCAAGACTGAACCAGAAAGAAATAGAAAATATGAACAGACCAATCACAAGTAATGAAATTGAAACTGTGATTAAAAATCTTTCAACAAACAAAAGTCCAGGACCAGATGGCTTCACAGGTGAATTCTACCAAACATTTAGAGAAAACCTAACACCCATCCTTCTCAAACTCTTCCAAAAAATTGTAGAGGAAGGAACACTCCCAAACTCATTCTACAAGGCCACCATCACCCTGATACCAAAACCAGACAAAGATACTACAAAAAAAGAAAATTACAGACCAATATCACTGATGAATATAGATGCAAAAATCCTCAACAAAATACTAGCAAACAGAATCCAACAACACATTAAAAGGATCATACACCATGATCAAGTGGGATTTATCCCAGGGATGCAAGGATTCTTCAATGTATGCAAATCAATCAATGTGATGCACCATATTAACATATTGAAGAATAAAAAACATATGATCATCTCAATAGATGCAGAAAAAGCTTTTGACAAAATTCAACACCCATTTGTGATAAAAACTCTCCAGAAAGTGGGCACAGAGGGAACCTACCTCAACATAATAAAGGCCATATACAACAAACCCACAGCACACATCATTCTCAATGGTGAAAAACTGAAAGCATTTCCTCTAAGATCAGGAACAAGCCAAGGATGTCCACTGTCACCCCTCTTATTCAGCATAGTTTTGGAAGTCCTAGCCACAGCAATCAGAGAAGAAAAAGAAATAAAAGGAATACAAATTGGAAAAAGAAGAAGTAAAACTGTCACTGCTTGCAGATGACATGATACCACACATAGAGAATCCTAAAGATGCCACCATAAAACTACTAGAGCTAATCAATGAATCTGGTAAAGTGGCAGGATACAAAATTAATGCACAGAAACCTTTTGTATTCCTATACACTAACAACGAAAGATCAGAAAGAGAAATTAAGGCAACAATCCCATTCACCACTGCAACAAAAAGAATGAAATACCTAGGAATAAAGCTACCTAAGGAGGTAAAAGACCTGTACTCAGAAAACTATAAGACACTGATGAAAGAAATCAAAGATGACACAAACAGATGGAGAGATATACCATGGTCTTGGATTGGAAGAATCAATATTGTGAAAATGACTGTACTACCCAAAGCAATCTACAGATTCAATGCAACCCCTATCAAATTACCAATGGCATTTTTTACAGAATTAGAACAAAAAATTTTAAAATTTGTATGGAGACCCAAAAGACCTGGAATAGCCAAAGCAATCTTGAGAAAGAAAATTGGAGCTGGAGGAATCAGGCTCCCTGACTTCAAATTATGCTACAAAGCTACAGTAATCAAGACAAATTATGCTACAAAGCTACAGTAATCAAGACAATACAGTAATCAAGACAAAAACAACAAATAACACACAAGGGAATCCCCATAAGGTTAACAGCTGATCTCTCAGCAGAAACTCTACAAGCCAGAAGGGAGTGGCAGGACATACTGAAAGTGATGAAGGAGAAAAACCTGCAACCAAGATTACTCTACCCAGCAAGGATCTCATTCAGATTTGATGGAGAAATTAAAACCTTTACAGACAAGCAAAAGCTGAGAGAGTTCAGCACCACCAAACCAGCTTTACAACAAATGCTAAAGGAACTTCTCTAGACAAAAACACAAGAGAAGGAAAAGTCCTATAATAACGAACCCAAAACAATTTAGAAAATGGGAATAGGAACATACATATCGATAATTACCTTAAATGTAAATGGACTAAATGCTCCCACCAAAAGACACAGATTGGCTGAATGGATACAAAAACAAGACCCATATATATGCTGTCTACAAGAGACCCACTTCAGACCTAGAGACACATACAGACTGAAAGTAAGGGGATGGAAAAAGATATTCCATGCAAATGGAAACCAAAAGAAAGCTGGAGTAGCAATTCTCATATCAGACAAAATAGACTTTAAAATAAGGACTATCAGAAGAGACAAAGAAGGACACTACATAATGATTAAGGGATCGATCCAAGAAGAAGATATAACAATTGTAAATATTTATGCACCCAACATAGGAGCACCTCAATACATAAGGCAAAAACTAGCAGCCATAAAAGGGGAAATCGACAGTAACACATTCATAGTAGGGGACTTCAACACCCCACTTTCACCAATGGACAGATCATCCAAAATGAAAATAAATAAGGAAACACAAGCTTTAAATGATACATTAAACAGGATGGACTTAATTGATATTTATAGGACACTCCATCCAAAAACAACAGAATACACATTTTTCTCAAGTGCTCATGGAACATTCTCCAGGATAGATCATATCTTGGGTCACAAATCAAGCCTTGGTAAATTTAAGAAAATTGAAATTATATCAAGTATCTTTTCCGACCACAACGCCATGAGATTAGATATCAATTATAGGAAAAGAGCAGTAAAAAATACAAACACATGGAGGCTAAACAATACACTACTTAGTAACGAAGTGATCACTGAAGAAATCAAAGAGGAAATTAAAAAATACCTAGAAACAAATGACAATGGAGATACAACGACCCAAAACCTATGGGATGCAGCAAAAGCAGTTCTAAGAGGGAAGTTTATAGCAATACAAGCCCACCTTAAGAAGCAGGAAACATCTCGAATAAACAACCTAACCTTGCACCTCAAGCAATTAGAGAAAGAAGAACAAAAAAACCCCAGAGTTAGCAGAAGGAAAGAAATCATAAAAATCAGATCAGAAATAAATGAAAAAGAAATGAAGGAAACAATAGCAAAGATCAATAAAACTAAAAGCTGGTTCTTTGAGAAGATTAACAAAATTGATAAACCATTAGCCAGACTCATCAAGAAAATAAGGGAGAAGACTCAAATCAATAGAATCAGAAATGAAAAAGGAGAAGTAACAACTGACACTGCAGAAATACAAAAAATCATGAGGGATTACTACAAGCAACTCTATGCCAATAAAATGGACAATCTGGAAGAAATGGACAAATTCTTAGAAATGCACAAACTGCCAAGACTGAATCAGGAAGAAATAGAAAATATGAACAGACCAATCACAAACACTGAAATTGAAACTGTGATTAAAAATCTTCCAACAAACAAAAGCCCAGGACCAGATGGCTTCACAGGCGAATTCTATCAAACATTTAGAGAAGAGCTAACACCTATTCTTCTCAAACTCTTCCAAAATATAGCAGAGGGAGGAACACTCCCAAACTCATTCTACGAGGCCACCATCACCTTGATACCAAAACCAGACAAGGATGTCACAAAGAAAGAAAACTACAGGCCAATATCACTGATGAACATAGATGCAAAAATCCTCAACAAAATACTAGCAAACAGAATCCAACAGCACATTAAAAGGATCATACACCATGATCAAGTGGGGTTTATTCCAGGAATGCAAGGATTCTTCAATATACGCAAATCTATCAATGTGATTAACCATATTAACAAATTGAAGGAGAAAAACCATATGATCATCTCAATAGATGCAGAGAAAGCTTTTGACAAAATTCAACACCCATTTATGATAAAAACCCTGCAGAAAGTAGGTGTAGAGGGAACTTTCCTCAATATAATAAAGGCCGTATATGACAAGCCCACAGCCAACATCATCCTCAATGGCGAAAAACTGAAAGCATTTCCACTAAGGTCAGGAACAAGACAAGGTTGCCCACTCTCACCACTCTTATTCAACATAGTTTTGGAAGTTTTAGCCACAGCAATCAGAGAAGAAAAGGAAATAAAAGGAATCCAAATCGGAAAAGAAGAAGTAAAGCTGTCACTGTTTGCAGATGACATGATACTATACATAGAGAATCCTAAAGATGCTACCAGAAAACTACTAGAGCTAATCAATGAATTTGGTAAAGTAGCAGGATACAAAATTAATGCACAGAAATCTCTGGCATTCCTATATACTAATGATGAAAAATCTGAAAGTGAAATCAAGAAAACACTCCCATTTACCATTGCAACAAAAAGAATAAAATATCTAGGAATAAACCTACCTAAGGAGACAAAAGACCTGTATGCAGAAAATTATAAGACACTGATGAAAGAAATTAAAGATGATACAAACAGATGGAGAGATATACCATGTTCTTGGATTGGAAGAATCAACATTGTGAAAATGACTCTACTTCCCAAAGCAATCTATAGATTCAATGCAATCCCTATCAAACTACCACTGGCATTTTTCACAGAACTAGAACAAAAAATTTCACAATTTGTATGGAAACACAAAAGACCCCGAATAGCCAAAGCAATCTTGAGAACAAAAAATGGAGCTGGAGGAATCAGGCTGCCTGACTTCAGACTATACTACAAAGCTACAGTAATCAAGACAGTATGGTACTGGCACAAAAACAGAAAGATAGATCAATGGAATAGGATAGAAAGCCCAGAGATAAACCCATGCACATATGGTCACCTTATCTTTGATAAAGGTGGCAGGAATATACAGTGGAGAAAGGACAGCCTCTTCAATAAGTGGTGCTGGGAAAATTGGATAGGTACATGTAAAAGTATGAGATTAGATCACTCCCTAACACCATACACAAAAATAAGCTCAAAATGGATTAAAGACCTAAATGTAAGGCCAGAAACTATCAAACTCTTAGAGGAAAACATAGGCAGAACACTCTATGACATAAATCACAGCAAGATCCTTCTTGACCCATCTCCTAGAGTAATGGAGATAAAAACAAAAATAAACAAATGGGACCTAATGAAACTTCAAAGCTTTTGCACAGCAAAGGAAACCATAAACAAGACCAAAAGACAGCCCTCAGAATGGGAGAAAATATTTGCAAATGAATCAACTGACAAAGGATTAATCTCTAAAATTTACAGGCAGCTCATGCAGCTCAATAACAAAAAAATAAACAACCCAATCCAAAAATGGGCAGAAGACCTAAATAGACATTTCTCCAAAGAAGATATACAGACTGCCAACAAACACATGAAAGAATGCTCAACATCATTAATCATTAGAGAAATGCAAATCAAAACTACAATGAGATATCATCTCACACCAGTCAGAATGGCCATCATCAAAAAATCTAGAAACAATAAATGCTGGAGAGGGTGTGGAGAAAAGGGAACACTCTTGCACTGCTGGTGGGAATGTGAATTGGTTCAGCCACTATGGAGAACAGTATGGAGGTTCCTTAAAAAACTACAAATAGAACTACCATATGACCCAGCAATCCCACTACTAGGTATATACCCTGAGGAAACCAGAATTCAGAAAGAGTCATGTACCAAAATGTTCATTGCAGCTCTATTTACAATAGCCCGGAGATGGAAACAACCTAAGTGCCCGTCGTCGGATGAATGGATAAAGAAGATGTGGCACATATATACAATGGAATATTACTCAGCCATAAAAAGAAACGAAATTGAGCTATTTGTAATGAGGTGGATAGATCTAGAGTCTGTCATACGGAGTGAAGTAAGTCAGAAAGAGAAGGACAAATACCGTATGCTAACACATATATATGGAATTTAAGAAAAAAAAATGTTATGAAGAACCTAGGGGTAAAACAGGAATAAAGACAGAGACCTACTGGAGAACAGACTTGAGGATATGGGGAGGGGGAAGGGTGAGGTGTGTTAGGGCGAGAGAGAGACATGGACATATATATACTAACAAACGTAAGGTAGATAGCTAGTGGGAAGCAGCCACATGGCACAGGGAAACCGGCTCGGTTTTTTGTGGCTGTCTGGAGGGGTGGGATAGGGAGGGTTGATTCAATGCAACCCCTATCAAATTACCAATGGCATTTTTTACAGAATTAGAACAAAAAATTTTAAAATTTGTATGGAGACCCAAAAGACCTGGAATAGCCAAAGCAATCTTGAGAAAGAAAATTGGAGCTGGAGGAATCAGGCTCCCTGACTTCAAATTATGCTACAAAGCTACAGTAATCAAGACAATATGGTACTTGCACAAAAACAGAAATATAGATCAATGGAACAGGATAGAAAGCCCAGAGGTAAACCCACACACCTATGGTCAACTAATCTATGACAAAGGAGGCAAGGACATACAGTGGAGAAAAGACAGTCTCTTCAATAAGTGGTGCTGGGAAAACTGGACAGCTACATGTAAAGGAATGAACTTAGAACACTCCCTAACACCATACACAAAACTAAACTCTAAATGGATTAAAGACCTAAGTGTAAGACCAGACACTATAAAACTCTTAGAGGAAAACATAGGAAGAACACTCTTTAACATAAATCACAGCAAGATCTTTTTTGACCCACCTCCTAGAGTAATGGAAATAAAAACAAAAATAAACAAATGGGACCCAATGAAGCTTAAAAGCTTTTGCAAAGCAAAGGAAACTATAAACCAGACGAAAAGACAACCCTCAGAATAGGAGAAAATATTTGCAAATGAATCAATGGACAAAGGATTCATCTCCAAAATAGAAATGCAAATCAAAACTACAATGAGGTATCACCTCACACCAGTTAGAATGGGCATCATCAGAAAATCTACAAACAAATGCTGGAGAGGGAACCCTCTTGCACTGTTGCTGGGAATGTAAATTGATACAGCCACTATGGAGAACAGAATGGTGGTTCCTTACAAAACTAAAAATAGAATTACTGTATGACCCAGCAATCACACTACTGGGCATATACCCAGAGAAAACCATAATTCAAAAAGACACATGCACCCCAATGTTCATTGCAGCACTATTTACACTAGCCAGGACTTGGAAGCAACGTAAATGCCCATCAACAGACAAATGGATCAAGAAGATGTGGTACATATATACAATGGAATATTACTCAGCCATAAAAAGGAAAGTAATTGGATCATTTGTAGAGATGCGGATGGACTCAGAGACCGTCATACAGAGTGAAGTAAGTCAGAAAGAAAAAAACAAATATCATATATAAATGTATATATGTGGAATCTAGAAAAATGGTATAGATGAACCGGTTTGCAAGGCAGAAATAGACACAGATGTAGAGAACAAATGTATGGACACCAAGTGGGGAAAGTGGTGGTGGTGGTGTGATGAATTGGCAGACTTGGATTGACATGTATACACCAATATGTATAAAATAGGTAACTAATAAGAACCTGCTGTATAAAAAAATAAAATAAAATCAAGAACAACAATAGCAACAACAAAATTCTACAGTCTTGGTTTAATGAAGATTTATCAGACATAATTATGGATCATTAGGCAAGCAAGAACAATTTCTATTTCTTTCTTACCACCATAAGAGACAGAAAGAGCCAAGCCAAAGATGGAAAGAAAATACCATGATGGACTAACCTTTTCCTGGGGTGTTGATGAAATGAGAGTGAACTGCTCCTCGGGTGTAGTTATCTTTAGGCCATTCCTAAAACGTTCACAAGGATAAAGATCAGTAAGTATGACAACCTGTCATTACAACATCAATCCTCAAATATGAAAAGCAACTTGTTTATTTCAAAGGGATCAGAAGTCAATTAAATTTAAATATATTCAATGTTCTGGGTGTGGTTCCTACGGTGGGAAAAGGACACAGTTATTTCTCTGGGTTAAACAATGGGGATGAGAACAATGGAGAAGCCCTTCCACCACTTGTCATGATTTGTCATGGTCTTCACAGCAGGGCACTTACTACCTACGTACTGGGAGGGTAAGCCTTCTTGTGCAGAATGGGGAGGCCTCCTGAGCCTCCCCATTTTATTCACATCTAAGGAAACAAACTGGGTAAGTAACAGAGGAAGGGAATGAGGTTGGGGGGACACTTACACACCACCAGCTTCTTCAGAAAGTGGCTCTGCCCACAGTGTGGCCAAAGGGAAAACATGGTGTGTGGAGAACTGAAACAAAGAACATGGAGACACATCTGAGAAAGCCCATGTGGGCCCTGGGTCGCTGCTGCAGAACCCCTTTCAAATGGTTAAGTCCACCTCAGCCACATAGTCCCCATAACATAACTAACCCCAATGGTCTCGCCATGTCTGCTGCAAGGACCCCTTCAGATGGCTGACACTCATTTTCAAGTTGGAAACTAAAAAAGCTCCCTGAAATCTGGCTGGTACCACAAAAGCAAGCTAAACAGTCTCTTTTACTCAAGAGTTTCAGTAAAATCACAATAGTTTGTAAAATAAACTGATACTACGATTAATTAAATACTCATAGTACTGCACCTTCCAGGGCCTCTTTTAAGGTTAGGAATCCAGCCTACCTGGGCATGGACTAGGGCATCATTAAAGAGAATGAACCAATTAACAGAAAACCTCCCCGCATGCTGCAGAGACAGGGCCCGGTTACTGCTCTCACACAGCAGTCGACGCTCTGGCTTCCTCAAGGAATCCTGGTATTAAAAACAAATACAAAATTGAAGTATCAAAATTATTTTCTGCAAAGAGAAGATGAAAAAGATACAAATCACATGAAGGAGAATTTGTCAGTCACAGCTTAGCTTGGTGTTAAACCTAAATTCAGACGGGATCCAAACATTTCACAAAATCAGTGCTCAAAGGAAAATAAAAAGATAGGAACAAACAAAAGAGGGAGAGACATATTCAGAAAGGATTCCTAGCCATGAGGGAAGGTGTTGATATTTAAAGCCCTCACTGCTGTGGTCCTTAGTTGCCCTTAGAAAAGGGGTCAGTAAAGCATTATTACCATAAATAAGTGAGAAACTGAGAAAATTATGGCAGCTGTTATGGATAAGCCTGCTGTTTGCTGGGATATCAACAATTGGCACGGTTTACCGTCATTTTTCCAGGAAAGGTCTTCCAGAAACCCAGTGTGTATTCTGCTTCCTTCCTTTTCCTGCCGAGATGGAGAGCAAGAGACTCATAACAAGAACTGGAATCCTGCAGTTTCTGGTATTCTGGAGATGTCTAGAGGCCAATAATTAAGGAGGGGAAAAAAGAATATAAAACAATTGTCCAGAATTTGTAGACTCAGTGTGGTTTAGATATGTAGTAATAATTTAGGGAGGGAAGCCAGCCTAAGAACAGATATGGTACACTAAAGGGAGCTGAGGAAAAAGAAAACTGGTTCCAGAAAATCCTACCACATACAGGTACATATGAAATAGGGGAAGAACTCAAGGGGAAAAGAAATATACACTGACAGTTATCAGTGAGGAGAGCAGCCGAGAACTCAGGATAGGCCAGGAATTCTCAGGGGTTTTGGTCTTGGGATCCCTCTGTTTTGCTTCTGTGGGTTATTATCTCCTGATATTTACCATATCAGAGAATAAAGTTTAAAAAACTTTAAATCTTTATTAACTCACTTCAAATACAATAACATTTTTAATGAAAAATAACTAAAATTTCCAAAACAAAAAAATGTTTCATGAGAAAAGTGGCATTGTTCTACATCTTTTCCAATCTCTTTATTATCTGACTTAAAAGATGACGGCTGGATTTTCATATCTGCCACTGCATTTAATCTGTTAAGATTCTTTATTTGAAATAAATGAAGAAAATCTTGCTTCTTAAAGATATATAGTCGGAAAAGGGAGGAGGATTTTAATAGCCATTTCATATAGTTGTGGATATTCTCCTTTGAAACTATACCAAAACTTGTTAAGTGGTAGTTTCTTAAAGAGTAGCTAAAGTGTGGAATCTGAAACTACATCAAACTCTTTGTATCCTGTTACATTAAAATTCACTGGTCTATCCTACACTTTGAATAGATTTTTTTTAAAACCTATGAATGATTTTATAACGTGTGAATTGGACATTTGAAAAATACTGGTTCAGTGAATTATGCAGATCTTCCAAATGTTGATACATTTTATTGTATCAAAAAGCACACTAAATCATCACCAATCTCATCAGAAAGTCTTTAAATATTGGAAAAAATGCCAAGCTTGCAGTGATACACACGTTTTCCACATTTTAATTTTTGCTTAAAAATTCAGATTTTATCATTGGCAACAAATACTGTCAGTTGTTCTCCTTGAAGTGACAGGCTCATTTAACCCCCTTTTTTGAGAAAGTATCTGTCAAATACCCAAGTCTGAATAACCACAGTTTATTTGCCAATTGTTCTTTCAAGCTAAAAAAAAAAAAAAAAAAAAAAAAGAGCTGCTTCAGCAGCACATATACTAAAATTGGAACCATACGCCGAAGATTATTAGCATGGCCCCTGAGCAAGGATGACATGCAAATTCGTGAAGCATTCCACATTTAAAAGAAAAAGGCAGCTTTCAACTCAAACGATCTCAATCTTGTGCTTTTCCTTGAAAAACATACATACTTTGGGATGCAGCAGAGCTGGTTTCTGTGTACTCCCCATTTCATCACGCAGAATATTAAAAAGATGTTGTATTTCTGTGTGTGGTGATAAATGTTAACTAGACTTATACTGTGGTCATTTCATAATATGAACATATATTGAATCACTATGTTGTATACCTGAAACTAATAAAATGTTATATGTCAATTATAGCTCTCTTTTTTTTAAAGATGTATACTCAGTGGTTGATGTTAAAAAGAATTAATAAGTTTTACTGCTTTACCAAGAATGTTTTTTAAGTGAAACTGGCAATTTTTTGTTTGTTTATTTTGTTTTTTAACTGCAAGTACATGCCAGCAAAGAACACAATGACTGAGTATAGTTTGCTGCCACTGCCTTGATTCATGCTAAGGAGCCAGCAGTTTGACCCATCTTTATCTCTGCACCATCAGTGCAAACGACAACACAGTGTAATCAGCAAATGTCTTAGTGCTGTCCTGAAAACAGTTTGATCCTGCCATCTCCTGAAAGGGTCTCTAGAACCCCCAGGTGTCTGTGACCAAGCTTTGAGAATCAACCACGGGATAGGGTATAATTGCAGTGTCTTGTGGAGAGTGAGGAGAAGATGTGAAAAGATGATTCCTCACATTCGTAATTACTTTACATTCCACAGTTCTCAGTCATTCATATCCATTTTTTCCATTCATTTAAGGAACATTTAATGATTATCTACTACATATGGAAAATTCTGTTGAATGCTAGGGATAAAAAAAATAAGTAAGGCACAATCTTTGTCTTCTGGGAGCTTATAACTAGGCAGAGAAGACAGAAAAACATATAACATACCAGAATAATACAGTGGTTTTGTTAATAGGTTATTGGAAGAGACAATATAGTAAAATAGTCAAAGGAAGAGACTCTGGAGCCAGAATGCTCTGATAATGAATTCTAGCTCTACCAATTCTCAGCTATGCCTCAATTCTCTCATCTGAAAAAGGGGGATGATAGTAATAATATCTATTTCACAGAGTCGATGTGGGGATTAAATGAATATATATAACATGCTTAAAACAGTACCTGGCACATGGAGTGCATTTAATAAATATTAGGTATTATTTTTATTTAAAGAATTTTATACACATATAATGTCTCAGCTATACCTTACACTTACTAAATAACAATTCACAGTGATGGAACATAGCCACGTGTTTTGAAACACACAGACGATTTTGATCCCCAACCCTGGCTGAGGATCACCGACATAATGTGATAAGAAAATAATGGGGACATAAAGTACTAACAAAACACAGAGAAGGGAATAACTAATTCTTAAGAGATGGGCAGGGAAAGGAGTGGAGTATGGTCAGAGAGGGCTTCATTTTCATGAGAAAAAGATTTTTGACTCAAGCCTTGAAGGTTTCCCATAATGAGGATAGAGGTAGGGTGTTTCAGGAAGGAAATATAAAGCATATGAGAACTATATCCAGGGAATCTGAACTAACATGTAGGACACAGGGTAGACTATAAGGCTAGAAACAAAAGAGAGTATCAGACTGTGAAGGGCCTTTAATTCCAAACTAAAAGAGCATAGATTTTTTGCACAGAATTAGGACTCTTCAGACTGGAAATAGTACAGTATCAGACTTTGAACAATTCCAAGCTGATCTAGCTGATTTTTGATTAATTAAGGACATACTGAGTGAAATCTGTATCTCATTGGGATATTTGTGTAGCTCAAACCTTCATAGCTGAAATTAGATCAGTTTGGGGTAACACTGAAACCAGACAAAAGAACAGACCCACAAGACCACAGTAGGATCAAATGTAGAAAGGCCACATCAATTCCTAGATCACTCTGCAGACAATATCTGTCCAGAGAAGGAGACAGATTCCAAGATTTGAAAAATCCTGAACTATATGAAACGCTAGAATCATTATGGTTTCTCTAGAGCCCTTCAGAATGGAAACAAAATAAAACAACACATTTCAGTACAATTTGAAAGGTGACTGCCTTAGGACCAGCTTTAACATATACCCATATCCTAGAGCAGTGCTAATTTTCTAGGACTCCACCTAACTAATTTAATACAGAAAGTGAACTCATTAATATTTGAGAAAATCCTGTAAGACTGTGATTTCCCATAGCATATGCCAACGTGACCCAAATACATGGCATAAGTCTATCATGAATCCAGGCTAGGTGCTAATGCCACTGCCGTACAAGTGTGAGTCATTATATAGGAAGCCAGGGTTTTAAACAGCTCTGTGTAACTGTACTCAGTATGTACTCAAATTTGGACAACTATTGAATGAGTAGCACAACTGGATCTCAACTTTAGACTTTCATAAAATGAATAAAATTAATCTTGTTAAGGTCCTGAGAGGAAACTGAATCTACAGCAAAGAACACTATATATACCTACAGTCATGCTTTCTTCTTTCATTTCCCTGAAGAAAAATAAATTTAGACACATTATAAATATTAAATTAGTGTAGTTCCAGATCTTGGGGTAGCATAATTCAAACAAACAAACTATGATCCTTGACTTCCCAACTGTCCAAAGGAGGTATACATGAGAGCTTACCACTTCAAAACAAGTAGCAAGCTTTAGCAAAACTTTGGCATAATTATGAAGTCGTCTGATTGGCAAGAAAAACAGGGTATTCAATATTTCCATCAATTGGGTGTTCTCATCATTCACTTCTGATAAATCTTGCAATAGTTCCTGGTTTTTATTTAGGAAATCACTGAAGGTAGAGAAAAACAGGGATTCAGTTAATCATTTTGGTACTGATGACATGCATGATATTGAGTAGAAATATTTCACTTGATACCACCTTTTTCAAAATGTACATTTTTAGGTGCTATGAAAGAAAGTACCAGAAGATTAATACAATGAAATAAACCAGATGTAATTAAAAGAATTTCCCTGCCTATAAAATGGGATTTGGGGGTATAAAAAGTAGCAAATGGTAGCAATAGTAACTCTGTAATAGAGATGGTTAATCACAGGCTTGTGCCTGAAGTTCTAGGAAATGAATCATACATCCCACAGTTTCAGGGAATAATTGGAGACCAGCTGACACATTTACCTGTTAATTTCCAAGCCAGCAGTTACAGCAATAAATGGCAAGACTAACTGCTCTAATCAGTTGTGCTACACAGAATTACTGGAGGAAAAACAAAGCTCATTGCTCTAACAGAACTGGCGTGGAATATTAAAATACTTCTAATTTCTTCTTCTTTTTTTACATTGTTTATCATCAAATAAGAGTTTATTACAGGACAGTAATAAAAAGCCGTAGATACCAGTACTACAATTAACAGGAAACAGTAAAGCAAATTACATGTGCAGATTTTAATGCTGAGATCGTCAAAAGCATTTCAAACTGAAGCCAACATTTAGTTTTTATATTCAATTATATATAAGTTCATAATTAAAATTTTACTGCAAATTTTAAGGCTGATTAGTGACCCATTAAGACTATGCTCACCAGACTAAAACACTTAAAAGATCTGTAAAGTAGTAAGAGTCAGTGGAACAGAGTAATAATCATTATCTGCCACTTAATGAACAATAATTATGTGCCAGGTACTACCCTGACTGCTTTACAAGCACTACACTACAATTCTCAGCTACAAGGCTTCAAACAAAACAATGTCACACAAGACTATAAGGCAAAAATGAATAATTTTATAATCCCTTAGAGAACTATGGAATAAAGAGATGTTTAACTCAGAAATTATAAAATATTGTCTTAGAAAGATGGAAAAATATGTAATAATTTCCAGGAACCCATAAGTTCAATGGCACAAAGTGGACTGTTTTATAATGCAATTAAGAGAGCGTGCCCCGAGGAACATGGCCCAGATTTTTGTTTATATTGGCTTGTTGGATGTTCCTACTTCCTCCTCTCCATTCTATTGCTGAGATCAGCTGGGGAAACTTATTTAACCCTACAGAAGTATTCTGCTTTGACCTGCTCCTGAGAGATGGAGGTGGTACATGGTGAACACATACTCCCTCTGACCACATTTCTTCTGGATGCCCAGTGCTAGACCAGAAATGTTCCAACACTTGTAAATCCCTATTACCTTTCTGGACTCACTCAAGTTCTTGCCTGTAGACTTTCCCAAAAGGGGCCCTAATATGCTCTCAGAAAACCTGAACTACTCTGTTTAGGTTATCTTCTCTTGGGAGCTTTGAATCCAATAGTGGCAATATTGCTCTTTCCTTATATGACTAGGTTTGCACTTGTTACTCAAAAAATAAATATATTAAAGGTAAAAACCACCCAAGTGTCCATTGACAGATGAATGGATAATCAAAATGTGGTATATACATACAATGGAATATTATTCAGACATATAATAAAATGAAATTTTGGTATATGCTACCACATGGATGGACCTTGAAAACATTATACTTAGGGAAGTAAGCCAGATACAGAAGGACAACTACTATGATTCCACTTATATGGTACCTAGAGTGGCAAATTCATAGAGACAGGGAGTAGAGGTTACCAGGGGCTGGGGTGGGGGGAGTCTCTGTTTAATGGGTACAGAATTTTTGTTGGGGATGATAAACAGTTTTGTGTAGAGACAGTGGCTTACACAACATCTGAATGTGCTTGATGCCACAGAATCATACACTTAGGAATGGTTAAAATGATAAACGCTATGTATATTTTACCACAATATTAAATATATATATATATCTGATGATCAAACCACCAGGCTAGCCTGAGGTGAATGGCTAAGTGATAAACCAGCTAAGTGATGAAAGCTTAGGCAGATTCACTAACTGCCCATGGGCCCACTAGCTATACTTTAGAGATTCTCAAAGTGTTCTCTTTTTAAATGAATACCTTAAGGTAACTTAAATTACTGATTTTGTAAAGAGAAGTTTAAAAAATGTCATTACTGCCTTTAACTATGTAAAACCCTGGGGTTCATGAACCACTGTTTAGGAAATGCTGCCCAAATCCAAACTTAACATCTGCTTCCATAGCTCAGAGTCACCCAGAGTTCATTAATTGCTTTCCACCTGTCCAGGCTCTCGCAAGAGGCTTTCACTTATGTCATGTGCTTTAGCTGCTCTAACAAGGAATCAGGTCAACCCTTAAGAACTCGACTCTGAAATACTAGAGGAAGGTTACATTACAGAAGGGCTAAAAAGTAAAAGAATAGAAAGCGGTGTCATAATATTAATATTAAACAAAATAGCAAGACCAAGGATTTAAAAATTACTACATAAGTTTAAAATATAACACTCTTTATCCTGTCATTAAAAAAATAAAGGCCAAACCCCTATATTTTGGAAATGAATGAGCATGTGACATGAGTCAAATCATGATGGAAATCAGAGAAATATTTAGAACTGAATGACTACAAAAACGAAATGGATCAAAACTTTTTACATACAGCTAAAGCAACACTTAGAGGGAAATTTATAGCCTTAGATGAGTACTTTAGAAAAATTAAAAGATTGAAAAATTAATGAGCTAAATGCTAAACTCATGAAGTTGGAAGACATGAACAGGTGAATATGAAGTAGAAGGAAATAAAAAACAGAAATTAGTGAAACAGAAAACAAAGAAAGGAAAGGATTAATTACAGCTTAATCTTTGAAAAGAGTAACAAAAAAGGGTAAACTGCTGACAAGACTGACCAAGATAAAAAGATAAAAGGCTCAAATAAATAATAATAGGGATGAAAAATAGGAGCTACAACAAATTATAGAGGTGAACACATCTTAAGACAATGATAAAAATATTATGCCAATAAATTTGAAACAATTTTCCAGAAAAGTATAAACAATTAAAGCTGAAAGAAGAAATAAAGACTTGAACAGACCTATTCATTAAAAAAACCAAATAGTAGCTTAAAAACTCCCTACAGTAAATGCTCCCATGAAGACCATGCTTTTTAGCAGATGATTTCTACCAAATCTTCAAAGTACAGATAATCCTGATCTGTACTTTGATAGAAAAAGAGAGGAAGCTCCCTAACTCATTTTATAATTACTACTACAATCCTCTTACCAAAACTGGGCAAGTTCAGAAGAGAAGGAAAACATCATATTCACATAAATGCAAACATCTTAAATATTAGCAAATTGAATCCAGAAATGTATTAAAAAACTAATACATAAAGAGCACTGAATTTACCTTGGGAACTCAAGGATATTTAACATTTTTAAAAAATCAATGGCTCTTCAAGTTTTAGAAGGGAGCTGTTTAACCCTATAAATAATATTTACCAAAAACCTAAGGCAATCATGTTGAATGGTGAAATATTAAAAAGCATTCCCTTTAAAACAAGAAATGAGACACAGTCATTACTATTCTTTCTATCAGGATATAAGATCAAAAGCAAACATGGCAAAACACTGACATCTGAGTTTAAACTTCAATCTTGGTTGTGAGTATATATTTGAAATGTTTACTATTAAAATATAACTGATTTTTTAAACCTGTCTTTCTTGCTAGGTCAACACTTGTTGAGAAACTACACAGTTCAGAATGACTGGCTCATGCAAGGGGCTTTTATATTTATTACTTATCCAGAGACTAAATGTGAAAACTTTGCATTTGTGCAACACTCTGCATTTTTCTCTGTACCAGCACATAAATATTTGTTCCTCACAACTGGGGAGAGAACATTCCCATTTTTCAGAGAAAAAAAGTTAGGCTCAATTTGGTGAGGAGAGCTGTCCAAAGTCTTGGGGATAATCAGTGGTAGCAGTAAAGAAGGACCCAGATCTTGTGGCTTTTTCAATACCATGCTACTTCCAATGATAATAAGGAGCTAATAACACCTATCTTTTATAAGATTTAGTGAAAGTCTACATTTTGATTTGTTTGGCACAAGGACCAAGTCAAAGCTTTTCCTGGGCACTCAAAAACACAGAATGCTATAAAACATGATCTTTGGTTGTTAGAATAATAACTGTAAAATACGTATTTGCTTACATGGCAGGCTTAGCAAGAAGCTGGAATCCTCCCATAACCAGGAAATTTGTAATAGATGTGCAATACCTTGAGCAAAAAAGAAAACACATGTATATTAGTGTTAAAAAGTAAATTTGCTCTTCAGAGTTTTTGAACATTCATCTGGAATAAATACTTCTTGGAATCTCATCAGCGAGTTTCAGAACTTTTGTGATGCTAACATTCATGAACTGTAAAGGACTAGAGAGAAGGGCAGGTTTCATGATCACAACAGTCAGGAGAAAAAAGCCATTTCAGTAAAGATGTTAATAGGAATTTTTTAAAAACGCCTAAAGTTATGCAGAAGATGCGAGAATTTACTTGGTAGATTTTACTTTGGTAACTTAACAAACATGAGAAAAGATGACTAAAATTGTTGGATTTTTAATAAAAATTTTCTCTAATCTTCTCTTTAGGTTTCCCAATTAAGTCTTCAGAAATAATAGAGAAGGTAAGAAAATATGTTAAAAGAGCTTAAGTGAAAAAGGGTTAGAAAATGTTGGTTAAGTATTGATGTACAGTTAAAGAATAAGTCTTGAAATACTGCTTTGCACCATGTACATTTCTTTCACATTCCTGGGCCGGCAAATGGAATCAACTGACTTTGAGAGAGAAGGCAAATTCCTACTAAAACCAGCCCAAGGTACTGAACACTTAAAAATGGTTACAGGGGTAAATTTTATGTTATGTGTATTTTACCACAATTAAAAATAATTTGGTCTTCCCTGGTGGTGCCGTGGTTGAGAATCTGCCTGCTAATGCAGGGGACATGGGTTCGAGCCCTGGTCTGGGAGGATCCCACATGCTGCGGAGCAACTAGGCCCGTGAGCCACAACTACTGAGCCTGCGCATCTGGAGCCTGTGCTCCGCAACAAGAAAGGCCACGATAGTGAGAGGCCCGCGCACCACGATGAAGAGTGGCCCCCACCTGCCACACCTAGAGAAAGCCCTCGCACAGAAACGAAGACCCAACACAGCAAAAATAAATTAATTAATAAACTCCTACCCCCAACATCTTCTAAAAATAATAAGAATAATTTTTAAAATTCATAAACAAATCAAGATTTTTTTACTTGCCTGATCTATAATACATTATTACATTAAAAAAAAACGCCCAATGTATCAAAATAAAAGCATTTCCAAGCATAAGTCCTGACGTATCAGAGCAGAAAAAGAAGAAATACATTATGAGATCTGTACAAGTCAAAAAAGAAAAATTAATACTAGTAAAAGCTGAAACTTTCCCACACAAAAAAAATCTAGTTTATAACACCACTGTAAAGCAATTATACCCCAATAAAGATGTTAAAAAAAAAAGAGTATATTGTAGAGCTGAAAAAAAAAAATCTAGTTTAGAAAAGTAAATTTGTATCATATTATGCTACTTTTTTTATATCTGAAATATGATGACTTAAAAGACTCTAATCAGGGTATTTCCTCCCAGACCATAGCTTCAAATATATTTAATTTTGCTTAGACCTAAAATCACATACATCTATCTGCACATATATGCCTTAAGTCTGAAAGGAGATACACTAAGATTATTAACAATAGTTATTTCTGGTGGTAGGATTATGGGTGACTTTAAAATCTACACTTCAGATCAACAGCAGGACCTAATATACATTAAAATAACACTTAAATTATGCTTCACATAAGAAAAAGTGAGAAATACTTAAAATTTCAAATACAGTTGGGATATTTTACTTGAAAAACATGAAAAGAACCTTGGATCACTATCTTAGGTTTTATTACAAAAATATCGTTATTTTAAAGATAGTTTGGTCTTTAAACTCTCCATGTACACAACAGTGAAAAGCAGGCACTGGAAGAGCTCCATATTTACAATCAACAGCTGGTCTTAAAATAATTGCTTAGTTACCTATTTCCTCAAATTTTAGTATACTTTATTTCAGGAAACAAAATTGTTCTGCAAAGAACCATATTTATTATAATACTTTTTTGTAAACTAAGTACACTGTCAATCATTCTGCTAGAATACAGAAGGAAATTTGAGAATGCATTATATTGAAATCTTTTTTCCCCTCTTAGAGCAAACTAAAATTTTAGCTATGCAGAACTATAGTTGTCTTAAGACTAAAACGCTGCTTTGCAATTTCTATCACCTTATATAGCACTCTCCCTAATCTAGTCTCTTATGATCAAGGAGCTGTTCTCCTTGGCAGAATAAGCCTGCAGAGACTGAACATGACACAGGACTGGATACTTGCTCTGTATAACTATCCAAGAAGAGACTTGCATGCTTCAGGATGACCAAACTCCTGGCTTCCTTTATCCCCTGAAGGAAGCTGCTCAGTGAGGTTCCATGTTGACCAATTAGGTAACACAGCTTGCTGAACCGGCCTTC
>NW_006797031.1:1243400-1273750 GCF_000442215.2 Lipotes vexillifer | reverse complement strand
GCTTGCTGAACCGGCTTGCCACCTCCTGCAACAGCTGGACTGTACTTGCAGTGCCCAAGTTTTCTGGAACAAAATAATGATGATGATGATAACATAACCTAAAGATTCATTATCTGAATACTTTTTTATGACCAAGATTACTAATTTCCCTCTTCTAAAAATACTTAACATGTTGAGATGTACTCTCAACTATGGAACCTAAATAATCAGTGTTTAAAAAAAAAAAGGCAAATTCAGACACCACAGTATCCAGTCATTTGAGGAACCGGTTAAAAACATTCACAGGACTCTACAGATTCTGACTCAGTAGGCCAGAGTTAAGATCCCCCGATGGATATATTTTTTTTAAAAAGTGCCTTCCAGTAATTCTGAAGACCAGCCAAATTTGAGAACCACTGTGCTAATCCAATTCTCTCATTTTGAAGATAAGTCATCTAAGGCCAAGAGAAAGGAAGTGAATTAACTAATTTCACAAAACTGGTTAGTGACAGCCAGGAATTAAACTCACTTCTATAGCTATAGCTTGGTTAACATTTTCAACTTCTGTACTGTACTCTACCTGTCCCTTGGGCAAGCCCAACCCTTCACTGCAGACAGAGCAATCCAATAACCAGACTGCCTTGGTCACTCTTAACTTTATAGAGGGCATCAGGAGATTATTGCTTTTTCCCAGTTCAAAGCTCCCAATTTGGAAGACTTTTCTCCAAGCAGTGAGGTGGATAAGCAGACCAGCTAAAACCAACAAAGAAATCAGGAATCAGAACAGGAAAAGGGCAAGTTTCACTTTCCTTTTAGAGCAATCCAGGAAGCTTCCAGCTTGGATTGCTTCCATATCCCTTGCCAAAGTCCTGGGGTGTTGAGCCCACCCACTGGAGAGGAATCTATATATAGAATATAGAACTCTACAACATTTAAAAAAGCAAAACATATTAAAAACAAAAACAAATGCAGATAGTCCCCAACTTACAAAGGGATTGAATTTGGAAAGACTGTAAGTTAGGTGTTTAAAAAATAGAAAAGCAACTACACTCCAATTAAAAAATAAATAAATAAGTAAAAGCAACTATACTCCAATAAAAAATAAAAAAAAAAAAAAAAAAAAAAAGTAAAAGCAACTAACCTCCAAAAAAAAAAAAAAAAAAAAAAAAAAGAAAGGTAGATGTTTTCCCATTAAAAATAATGGACTGACCTACACAAGCCAACGTCACCTTAAAGTGGAAAAATGATGTATGAACAAGGCAGAATTTAAGTACTACAGTATTGGTCTGAATTCTGTGTGCACACAGGGGGTCAAGGAGTTCAGGAGAAAGAAAGAGAAAAAAAAAACATCCTGTCCATCTTCTGAGTGTAGGGGCAAACCCTGAAAAAATTTTGAACTACGGGAAGTTAACCTTTAACAGCCCACCCCCAACTCCATTTTGCATTCCTTTCTAACCTCCTCGATACCCCAAGAGGGGTCTATATGCTATACCCTAGTATATCTGGACAGTAGCACCCCATCTAGGACTATTGTAATCTATTTTCCCCATATTGTCTCCTTACCTTCAATCTCTCTTGTAACTGATTACAGCTAAGAAAAGGGATCAGATTTAATCAATCCCTGCTAATGTTGAGTAAGACCGTTAACACTCTTACAGTTATCCACATTTTTAGAGACTACTTGTAAATCCAAATGAAGTTCTACCTGATAAAATTCTAAGAACCAGAACAAACAAAATGAAAAATTGGGTTAGCATATAACGTAAGGTATCTTAGGACTAGCGGGGCTAGAAGTGTCGTTTAGAAGTCTGACTCCTAGGATCAACTTTCCCAAAGTTGTTCTGCCTCTCTGCCATGAATCTTCTGAAAGCTCCATTTTTCTACTTCCACAAGTGAAAGGAGCTCTGGGGGTGGAAGGATAGGGGCAGCTGGGCTATTGGCTTAGTGGAAATAGTTTGTAAGTTGTTGACTACCTGCGCACAAAAGAAGAGACTTGAAAGAAAGGAGAAGAGAACAACTCAAACAAAAAGTTTTCTTTATTTGTGACATAGAAAAAACAGATAAAACAAGAGTCCTGATAACTGAGTGGGTGGCAAGAGGGGAGGGGGGAGGTTCTACTTACCTAAACTGAGAAGAGGCCTCAGAATCTGAGACTTGATATCACTTAGTTTTGAATAGAACTGTCTTTCTGTAGTAGCCAACTCATGGAGACTGGCAATATATCCCATAATGTTTTTGTCCACCAAGGCTAGATAGCTGTCTTTTCCTGCTGTCACTCTGCTTATATATCCAAGCTAAAACAGGAAAAGAAAAAGATTAAAGATAAAATATAATTTATTAGTAGCAATTTGGGCACTGAAGTTGGCTCATATCAGCTGGTGAGAGCCAGTGCAGGAATTCTGCAGCAAATTGCTTATTAAATCGTTAGTAGTTTGAAAGTGGCAATAGGGAAATTACCAGAAAAAATTGGAAAACACTATAAATCAGAGCTTTTGGCTTTATTTTGATTTTTAGGGATGGTTTACCAGTACATTGTTGTTATATACCTATAGCACGATCTATATATAACTATATACATCTATACTATTATTTATTGTCACAATACCTTTTATTTCATTTTACATGTGGTTAGAATCACAGACCCTCTGAATATACAAAGATCCAAATGATACAGACACATGCCTCAGGACCCCCTTTTGCATGAAATAGATGAGAGCAGAGAGGATCTCTAGGCTGTATGTCAAAATATCAACAATCTAGGAGCTATCTTTTAAAAGTACAACAGAAAGGGGTTTTCTTTAAAACGGGATTTTGTCATTTATTCATGACACCACTGAATAAAAACTTTTGATGCCTTTTGTCACATATCCCTATTAAACTAGGCAACCAAGCTGCAGGCCAATAGACTATTAACAGCCCATGGTAACTAAAGACACATATTGAGTCTCATCTCTTTCATCAGCCTATTTCACCCTTTATCTGGACTGTGGAATCTTTAATGAGGAATGTGGAGTCAGGGTCAAGAACTACAGCGTCAATTAGTATGTCTGGAATAACAGTCTAATATAGGTCAAGAACCAAACCTTGGCCAGTGTTACTTTTAGCAAGAAAGATCTCACCCCTATATACATTCAGAGCTTACATATTTAGCCATAAAAAGAAACACAAAAGGATAAAAAACAATCCATAGGCTATATTAGTCAGTAAGAATAAAAAATCCAGAATGTCCTAGCTTTGAGGGTTAATTTCCTTGCAGTGCATCACTTTGAGGGTGTGAGTTACTGAAGTGGGGGGAAAAGAAAACCAGAAACAGACCAATGGTTTTATGTTTATGAAAAAGAGGTAAGAAGTAGGAAAGCAAAGAAATTCAGATCAAACAGTAGTAAACAAAACGAAAAGCTAAGAAAAGAGGGGAAGTGATGGGAAACAGGGCACTGTTTGTGGCCTGTCAGGTCTGCCACGAGCCCACCTCAGGCCCCTGCAATTTTTACTTCCCACTTACAGTTAAAAATTCATCTATTCAATTTTTATTCTGATTCATCTCTGAGGACTCCATGAACACAGTCAGAAGACTTCGTTGTGAAATATGTGTTTTAATATTCCTATGTGAGGGTGTTAATTCAACAAATATAGAATATTTACTATGAGGATTCAACAGTAAATGAGAGAGCCTAAAATCCCTACTCTTATGAATCTTACAGTAAAGGGAGGACAGACAATAGACAAAATAAGTAAACTATATAGTGTGTGAGATAATGATATGCACTGTGGAAAGAAATAAGGCAGGAAAAGGAGATAAGGAGAGAAGGGGGATGGCAAATTGGTTTGCAATTTTAAATACATTAGTCAGAGACACTTAATAACAGGCATACCATACAAAAGCAACAGAAACAAAAGACTTCTCATGTGTTATAGAATGTGGGCCTTAGGATCCAATTCCTGTTCACCTTACTACAGGAGAGAAGTATTGGAGTCTTAGTACCACTGTGATTCTCTGGAAGGTTGTCACCTTCTGTCGGGTCCTGCCGGCCACTATAACATAATCCAGGCTGGAAGTCTTCGGTATCCACTAAAAACAGGGAATAATCCTGGCCTGCAGCTACACTCCAGACTCCATTTTCACTATTCACCTGCAATGACAGGAGGACATTGTCTGTCCGAGATGAAGAAATCTGATGGAACTCCAAATCCACGGGAAATGGAATGTTAAGTTACTTGAACAGGTGGAGTACAAAGTCAGTCACATCCCTAGATGGCAAAACTCACCCAGCAACGTACCCGATTAACTGCAGAACAGATGCAGGAGTGAGAAGGAACCCTTGTTCAGCCTGTAAATTTAGAACTGGATTGTTTTATAAAAAACTGAAAAATTGAAATTTAAAAAGATAAAACCGTAGATTTGATTTTTTCACTGTTATTTTTGGAAGTTGCCATAGACTCAGCTTGTACTACAAAGGCCCAGAAACTTCTAGAGCCCTATTCTGACAGCTAGGACACACCTTTGTCCATACATATTCTGCTATGTGCACAAAAATCAAGGTGAAAAGAAAATCTAACAAGGCTAAATTCCATCCTGGCCAACTAAACCTGTGGGTGCTAAAGTTGTTTTCCCACTTGGAACTCACTACCTCTCTGATGTGACTTCACTGTGTCCCAGGATGTTGAAAAAGGCAGGACCCCTTAGAAGCCCATCTACATGGATCCCCTAGACCAGTGGTGCTCAACGAGTAGTCTTTGCAGCAGCAGCAGCAGCAGCAATCATCTAGGAACATGTGAGAAATGCACACGCAGGCCACATTGCTACTGGGGGGTCCGAGCGGGCAACCTGCTTTGACAAGCTCTCCAGGTGATTCTGATGTATGCAAAAGTTTGAAAACCACTGCCTTAAATCAATGTTTTTCAAACCTTAGGATTCCACGCAGTGATTCAGGAGCCACCATGGAAAGGCAGGTGGCAGGGTTTTGCCCCCAACCCACCTCCATCCTTCAACTAAAACAGTTCCACGGTTATCTGTTTTATGTAGGGGATTCTGCGTAAGGTTTCATTTGAAGGAAGTGTTCTGCTAATGAAAACTACTGCCCCAACCTGCAGACCCAGCTTCAGCCATGACTCGTATAAGAATAAGCAAAAAACTTCTAATCTGTTAGATTCTCTGTGTCTAGACAGGGTTCAAATCCTAGGTGATTAGGTGAATGTGTGTGTGTGTGTGTGTGTGTGTGTGTGTGAGCGTGCACACACACGTCTCCACTACTTTACAGTTATCCTCTTCCAGCATGACATTATTTTCTCAAATTCAGGCTATCCAAATAACTGACTTCCTGTTGGTTTTGCAAAGAATGAATTAAAATTTTTGGAGAAGGAAGAGTCATCTTCTTAGTCTCTAATCAAAACTAATTCAGATCTCACTCTGCCTTGACTTTAATTCACATATTAATTAAAATGACTTCAAAATGTTTTTCTCACCCCTCCCCCCCAAAAAACCCAAAATGATGATGTTGTATTTTCATACACACAGTTAAAGGGTAACAAAACTAAAACCTTATAACAAATTCTATTCTCTCTTGTCTGACTCTAAAATTTTAAATAAAAATTGTATTTCCAGCGTCTCCATGCTATATTACAAAAGTTTCCTTAGTATGAATAGATGCATATTCTACTTTATTCAAATAACAGAAAACAAGGAACAGTGAGTTACCATATTTTTGTGATAAAATATCAGAAATTGAATAGCTTACCACTAAAATGTTTTATGCTGAAAATATTTAAGATTGGAGCTAGAATTAACAACTGTTCCCTAATGTTTTATTTAAGTCTTTTCTCCCCAGTAAAATTAAGTTCACTGGAAGGAAAGGCAGCATGTAAAGGTCTTATATAGTGATGGACGCATAGTGTACACTGAATACATGAATCAGCAGAATATGTATTAACTATAGCTTATATGTGAATGATGTTCCTGAAACTGAAGTAACTATACTTTTTTAGTCTCTATTACTCTCAGTGGAGAGAGCATGTGTTGGGATAGGGGAGATATCAGAATCAAACTATGAATACATGAGCTCCACATTCCATTCTATTAGCCTACCAGGCTATCAGCATGCCTACTCCCTGCAAACAACACCCCCCAAAACAAACAAATCTTATATAAGGAGTCAATCCTATTGATGAATTTTGTATTTCTGCAGGACGTTGTGGCAGGAAAAAAAGGTTGAGAAACAGTCCTCTAAAACTGCATCAAGGGGACTAGAAGTTACCAATCTCTGAATAGCATTACATAAACTAAAACCAATTCACACAGCAGTGAAGAAATTATCTATGCTTTTAGCTTCCCTATAGAAAATCAAAAGGGTTACAAAAAGGGTTTACTACTATGTATGTAAAAACAAAACAAACAAAACAAAACAAACCATAAAATAATGTTATATAAAAGTCACACTTAAAATAAAAGTTAAACTTAGGTGAGAAGTCAAAGAGTAGGCATTATTTGGTAGTATAAAGCTCAAAAGTCAACATCACAGTGCTAGAAACATTTGCTTTAAAAGAATGAACTTGTTCATTTTTACTTAAAAAAAACTATGAATGCTCAATGAAGCCAAGAAGAAAAGAAATATAAACTAACACATCAAAAAAAAGGAAACATTTAGCCTGAAAACAAGTGGCTCCACTTTTTTTTAAAATTTTTAGTGTACATCATAACAAACTTAGGTTACAAGTATACAATTCTCCTAATTTTGTAAAACAAGAAATGGAGGAATATAAAGTGTTCTAACTTAGAATTCTGGAATAAGTTGCTATAAAAGTTATCAAATTCACTAAAGTACCTTTACAAGACGAGGAACTGTTGTTGGAAAATCGGAATGCCCAAGTTGACCAAAGGTATTGCTACCCCATGAGTAAACCTATTAGAAAACAACAGGAAAGTAGGTAAGAGATGTAACTCTGAGTTTCCATGTCAATTCTGAACTTTTATAATAACATATATATACCAACAGTTACACACAGATTACTTATACTAGTCTTTCCACTCTTTAGAATAACAAACATTAAGAAAATTCATTTTAAAACAAGACTGAGATAATGGGGAGACAGAGTACATAGTTAAGACACAGTCCAAGGATTAATAATAACAGTAACTAATATTTTGGGGGGTTTATTACCTGCCAGGCATTGTTCTGAATATACTTTCTGTGTATTAATTAATGTTTCATTATCACAAGAACCCATTTTTTAATAAGGAAATTGGCCCAGGGAGGTCAAAATTTGTAAGCAGCAGGGCCAGGATTTAATCCCAGGAACTATCCTATACTGCCTCTTACAAAGAAAGTGATTTTTTTAAAAAAAGGTAAGTACCATGAAGAAAAAGTAATCATGACTTTTTACTCTGTGGATAGGAGTACTATGGAATGACTAGAGAGCCTTTTTATACATGAAGAGTTGCTGTAGGAGACACACAAATACCTATGCTCCACTACAGACAAAAAACAACCAGACTGCAATGGCTATGTTTAATGAAAATGATTTTGTTTATTCTGATTATAAAAGCAATTCATGATCACTGTACAAGACTGTGACAGTACGAAGAAATAAAAAGAAAGTGAAAACCACTGATGAATCAACCACTTAGAGATAACTACTGATACTACCTTGTTTTAGGAACATACACATATATCAGTATAATTCCAGAAATTTTAATATCTACTAGAGATAATGAATATACAAAATGGGACTCTACTATCAATACTGTTTTGTGACCTGATGTTTTTTATGTAATGTTCTGCATTGACATTTTTCTAGGTCAACAAGTATAGCTTAGCGCTACAATATCATTTATAATAACTACATAAAACTCCACTGTGGATGTAGTTTAATCAATTATCTAATGACGTAAGTACATTTATTAATAATTTCTTTCCGATTATTTAATATAAAAATTACATTTAAAATCCTTGGATATATATATTAGTGTATATATTTCCTTAGGATAAGTTCCTAGGCAAAGTACTCTGGGTCAATGAACACACACATTCTGAATTTTGATACATACTGATAAACTGTCTTCCAGCAAAGTCCAGTGTACATTCCATTCCCACCAGCACTGTGTGTACCTTTTCCCCACACTCTCACCAACACTTAGTACTAAATGCAATCCTTGCTAACATGATAGGTGAGAAAATTTTGTTTTAATTTAAATCTGCTTACTGAGTAGTTGACCATCTTTTCATTTGTTGCTGGCCATTTCTATTTTTTCTTCTATGAATGAAATACAAATGTCCTTTCACAATTTTTCTTTATGGATCAGGTAATAACACAGTCATATATGTTACAAATTTTTTTTCCCATATGTTATGTATCTTAATTTAGTTTATGGGGTTTTTCTGGTTTGTGTTTTGGTTAATGCTGTGTGGGACTCCTGAATTATTACAGAGACAAACATATCACCTTCACTTTCTAATTTCTGGTTTTGATGTCATGTCTTTTTCTACTCCTAAGATTACTGGAAAAAAAATCACCTAACTGTGTTCTTATACCTGTAAGGTTTTATTTCTTAAAATCTACATCTTTACTCCATCTGGAATTAGAATATGTAAAGTTATCTTAATTTTCTTCTGCAAAAAAGAAGCCAGTGGTTCTAACAGTACTTACTGAACACTCAGTCTTGTTTTTCCACCTGATTTGAAATGCCCACTTTTTATCATAGACTAAATTCTCATATACACTTGGGTCTATTTCAATTCTACAGGTATATTTCTGTTATAATAATCTGTTTGTAGTTTTATAATATATTTTATAAGGCTAATTCTTACTCTTCCTTTCTGTTCTTTTTCAGAATTTATGTGGCAACTCCTATGTTTACTCTCCTAGAATAATTTTGGGAATCATTTTATTAAGTTGTAAATATTCTATTGGAATATTTGGGGATTGTACTGAATTTACACTCTACTGATTTAATAATCTAGGAGAAATGGCATTTTTGCAATGTTGATTCTTCTCATCTAAAAATAAAATTTCTTGACTACAATCGTGCAGCCTGTGGAACAAAAACCACATTCACAGAAAGATAGACAAGTTGAAAAGGCAGAGAGCTATGTACCAGATGAAGGAACAAGATAAACGCCCAGAAAGACAACTAAATGAAGTGGAGATAGGCAACCTTCCAGAAAAAGAATTCAGAATAATGATAGTGAAGATGATTCAGGACCTCGGAAAAAGAACGGAGGCAAAGGTCGAGAAGATGCAAGAAATATTTAACAAAGACCTAGAAGATTCAACAACAAACAAACAGAGATGAACAATACAATAACTGAAATGAAAACTACACTAGAAGGAATCAATAGCAGCATAACTGACGCAGAACAGATAAGTGACCTGGAAGACAGAATGGTGGAATTCACTGCTGCAAGCAGAATAAAGAAAAAAGAATGAAAAGAAATGAAGACAGCCTAAGAGACCTCTGGGACAACATTAAACGCAACAACATTCGCATTATAGGGGTCCTAGAAGGAGAAGAGAGAGAGAAAGGACCAGAGAAAATATTTGAAGAGATTATAGCTGAAAACTTCCCTATCAAGGGAAAGGAAATAGCCACCCAAGTCCAGGAAGTGCAGAGAGTACCATACAGGATAAACCCAAGGAGAAACATGCCAAGACACATAGTAATCAAATTGGCAAAAAATAAAGACAAAGAAAAATTATTAAAAGCAGCAAGAGAAAAACGACAAATAACATACAAGGGAACTCCAATAAGATTAACAGCTGATTTCTCAGCAGAAACTCTACAAGCCAGAAGGGAGTGGCATGATATACTGAAAGTGATGAAGGGGAAGAAGCTACAACCAAGATAACTCTACCTGGCAATGATCTCATTCAGATTCGATGGAGAAATCAAAAAGGTTATAGACAGCAAAAGCTAAGAGAATTCAACACCACCAAACTAGCTCTACAACAAATGCTAAAGGAACTTCTCTAAGTGGGAAACACAAGAAAAGAAAAGGACCTACAAAAACAAACCCAAAGCAATTAAGAAAATGGTCATAGGAACATACATATCGATAATTACCCTAAAAGTGAATGGATTAAATGCTCCAACAAAAAGACACAGGCTTGCTGAATGGATACAAACACGAGACCCATATACATGCTGTCTACAAGAGACCCACTTCAGACCTAGGGAAACATTCAGACTGAAAGTGAGGGGATGGAAAAAGATATTCCATACAAATGGAAATCAAAAGAAAGCTGGAGTAGCAATACTCATATCAGATAAAATAGACTTTAAAACAAAGACTATTACAAGAGACAAGGAAGGACACTACATAATGAACAGGGGATCAATCCAAGAAGAAGATATAACAATTATAAATATATATGCACCCAACATAGGAGCACCTCAATACATAAGGCAACTGCTAACAGCTATAAAAGAGAAAATCAACAGTAACACAATAATAGTGGGGGACTTTAACACCTCACTTAACCTAATGCACAGATCATCCAGACAGAAAATTAATAAGGAAACAGAAGCTTTAAATAACACAATGAGCCAGATAGATTTAATTGTTATTTATAGGACATTCCATCCAAAAACAGCAGATTACACTTTCTTCTCAAGTGCACACAGAACATTCTCCAGGATAGATCACATCTTGGGTCACAAATCAAGCCTCAGTAAATTTAAGAAAATTGAAATCATAGCAAGCATCTTTTCTGACCACAACGCTATGAGATTAGAAATGAATTACAGGGGAAAAAAACGTAAAAAACACAAACACATGGAGGCTAAACAATACATTACTAAATAACCAAGAGATCACTGAAGATATCAAAGAGGAAATCAGAACATACCTAGAGACACATGACAATGAAAACACGACGATCCAAAACCTATGGGATGCAGTAAAAGCAGTTCTAAGAGGGAGGTTTATAGCTATACAAGCCTACGTTAAGTAAAAAGAAAAATCTCAAATAAACAATCTAAACTTACACCTAAAGGAACTAGAGAAACAAGAACAAACAAAACCCAAAGTTAGTAGAAGGAAAGAAATCATAAAGATCAGAGCAGAAATAAATGAAATAGAAACAAAGAAAACAATAGCAAAGATCAATAAAACTAAAAGCTGGTTCTTTGAGAAGATAAACAAAATTGATAACCCATTAGCCAGACTCATCAAGAAAAAGAGGGAGAGGACTCAAATCAATAAAATTCGAAATGAAAAAGGAGAAGTTACAACAGACACTGCAGAAATACAAAGCATCCTAAGAGAC
Source organism: Lipotes vexillifer (assembly GCF_000442215.2). Lineage (NCBI taxonomy): Eukaryota > Metazoa > Chordata > Mammalia > Artiodactyla > Lipotidae > Lipotes > Lipotes vexillifer. Next base: position 1,262,512 of record NW_006797031.1, on the reverse strand, counting down.
TACTGCAAACAACTCTATGCCAATAAAATGGACAACCTGGAAGAAATGGACAAATTCTTAGAAATGTATAACCTTCCAAGGCTGAACCAGGAAGAAATAGAAAATATGAACAGACCAATCACAAGTAATGAAATTGAAACTGTGATTAAAAATCTTCCAACAAACAAAAGCCCAGGACCAGATGGCTTCACAGGTGAATTCTATCAAACATTTAGAGAAGAGCTAACACCCATCCTTCATAAACACTTCCAAAAAATTGCAGAGGAGGGAACACTTCCAAACTCAATCTATGAGGCCACCATCACCCTGATACCAAAACCAGACAAAGACACTACAAAAAAGAAAATTATAGAGCAATATCACTGATGAATATAGATGCAAAAATCCTCAACAAAATACTAGCAAACAGAATCCAACAACATGTTAAAAGGATCATACACCATGATCAAGTGGGATTTATCCCAGGGATGCAAGGATTCTTCAATATATGCAAATCCATCAATGTGATACAGCATATTAACAAGTTGAAGAATAAAAACCATATGATCATCTCAATAGATTCAGAAAAAGCCTTTGACAAAATTCAACACCCATTTATGATAAAAACTCTCCAGAAAGTGGGCATAGAAGGAACCTACCTCAACATAATAAAGGCCATGTATGACAAACCCACAGGAAACATTATTCTCAATGGTGAAAAACTGAAAGCATTTCCCCTAAGATCAAGAACAAGAAAAGGATGTCCACTCTCACCATTATTATTCAACATAGTTTTGGAAGTCCTAGCCATGGCAATCAGAGAAGAAAAAGAAATAAAAGGATACAAATTGGAAAAGAAGAAGTAAAACTGTCACTGTTTGCAGATGACACGATGCTATACATAGAGAATCCCAAAGATGCCACCAGAAAACTACTAGAGCCTATCAATGAATTCGGTAAAGTTGCAGGATACAAAATTAATGCACAGAAATCTCTGGCATTCCTATACACTAATGATGAAAAATCTGAAAGAGAAATTTAGGAAACATTCCCATTTACCATTGCAACAAAAAGAATAAAATACCTGGGAATAAACCTACCTAGGGAGACAAAAGACCTGTATGCAGAAAACTATGACACTGATGAAAGAAATTAAAGATGATACCAATAGATGGAGAGATATACCATGTTCTTGGATTGGATGAATCAATACTGTGAAAATGACTATACTACCCAAAGCAATCTACAGGTTCAATGCAATCGCTATCAAATTACCAATGGCATTTTTTACGGAACTAGAACAAATCATCTCAAAATTTGTATGGAGACACAAAAGACCCCGAATAGCCAAAGCAGTCTTGAGGGGAAAAAACGGAGCTGGAGGAATCAGACTCCCTGACTTCAGACTATACTATACAAAGCTACAGTAATCAAGACAATAAGGTACTAGCACAAAAACAGAAACATAGATCAATGGAACAAGATAGAAAACCCAGAGATAAACCCACGCACCTATGGTCAACTAATCTTTGACGACGGAGGCAAAGATATACAATGGAGGAAAGATAGTCTCTTCAGTAAGTGGTGCTGGGAAAACTGGACAGCTACATGTAAAATAATGAAATTAGAACACTCCCTAACACCATACACAAAAATAAACTCAAAATGGCTTAGAGACCTAAATGTAAGACTGGACACTATAAAACTTTTAGAGGAAAACAAAGGAAAAACCCTTTTTTTTTTTTTTGCAGTACGCGGGCCTCTCACTGTTGTGGCCTCTCCCATTGTGGAGCACAGGCTCCGGACACACAGGCTCAGCAGCCATGGCTCATGGGCCTAGCTGCTCCGTGCCATGGCGACACGTGGGATCTTCCCGGACCAGGGCATGAACCCGTGTCCCCTGCAACGGCAGGCGGACTCTCAACCACTGCGTCACCAGGGAAGCCCCAAAGAACACTCTCTGACATAAATCACAGCACAATCTTTTTTGATCCACCTCCTAGAGTAATGGAAATAAAAAGAAAAATAGACAAATGGGACCTAATGAAACTTCAAAGCTTTTGTACAGCAAAAGAAACCATAAACAAGACGAAAAGACAACCCTCAGAATGGGAGAAAATATTCGCAAACGAATCAACGGACGAAGGATTCATCTCCAAAATATATAAACAGCTCATGCAGCTCAATACTAAAGAAACAAGCCAAGCCAAAAATGGCAGAAGACCTAAATAGATATTTCTCCAAAGAAGACATACAGGTGGCCAAGAAGCACATGAAAAACTGCTCAACATCACTAATTATTAGAGAAATGCAAATCAAAACTACGAGGTATCACCTCACACCAGTTAGAATAGGCATCATCAGAAAATCTACAAACAACAAATGCTGGAGGGAGTGTGGAGAAACAGGAACCCTCTTGCACTGTGGATGGGAATGGAAATTGATACAGCCACTAGGGAGAACAGTATGGAGGTTCCTTACAAAACTAAAAATAGAATTACCATACAACCCAGCAATCTCACTACTGGGCATATACCCAGATAAAACCATAATTCAAAAAGACACATGCAACCCAATGTTCATTGCAACACTGTTTACAATAGCCAGGTCATGGAAGCCCACTGACCTAAATGGAAGCCTAAATGCCCATTGACAGATGAATGGATAAAGAAGTTGTGGTACATATATACAATGGAATATTAGCCATAAAAAGGAACGAAACTGAGTCATTTGTTGAGAACGTGGATGGATCTAGAGACTGTCATACAGAGTGAAGTAAGTCAGAAAGAGAAAAACAAATATCGTATATTAACACATGTATGTGGAACCTAGAAAAATGGTACAGATGAACTGGTTTGCAGGGCAGAAGTTGAGACTCAGATGTAGAGAACAAACATATGGACACCAAGCGGGGGAAAACCGCGGTGGGGTGGGGATGGTGGTGTGCTGAATTGGGCGATTGGGATTGACATGTATACACTGATATGTATAAAATGGATGACTACTAAGAACCTGCTGTATAAAAAAATAAATTAAATAAAATTCAGAAAATAATAATAATAAAAATAAAATTTCTCTCTTTACTCCTATTTTCTTTTATAACTTAGAAGAGTTCTGGAATTTGTGTCATGTGGGCTCTACACTTTTCCCGTTAACGATGTTCCTATTTCCTTAATACTTTTGTTGTAATTGTGAACAGCTTCTTTTTCCCCAAGTATGCTTTCTGCTTTACCTTATGTATAAAAGAAAGTTAGCAATTTTTATGCTTATTTTGTAACTTGCCACCTTCCTAATTTCTTATTTTTAAGCCCTTTTGATGATTCATATGTTAATAATAATAAAATTATCCTTTTCTTTCCTAATATTTATATGTATTTATATGAGCTATAATAGCTTTTTGGCTATCCTACTATGTGATAGTTAAAATAAAGCACTTAAAGGTTTTAGAATCTTTTATTGACTTCTCTTAAAAAGATAAAGGGACTGATGAAGAGTCATTATATGAATATATTTAAGAATAAGTCTGAAAAACTACTTTCCTTAGGAGGGTTTATGCATATGGGCATGGTTTTAAATGATTCTGGAGGTCACTTTCAGGTCCTTCAATTTTAAGAGAGAAATGTGTTTTGGTTTCTTAGTGTCTTACTTATGGATTTTCTTCATCAGAAAACAGAAGTTCACCAATACCCTAGAAAACTCAGTTTTATTTTTCCATAAGAGCACATTATAGAAAGCTTCTTTGTCAAGTAGGCCAATGTTGAATCCAAAGTCTACAGTCACGTGTGTGACTTTAGCCAAGTTACATAATTTCTCTAAACCTCCCTTTCCTCACCTGTAAAATGGAAATAATACAGTGCAATGTAAACCACTGAAAAGATCAAATGAGATACAGGATTGTTGCCTGACACACAGCATATACTCAATAAATGATGGTCCAATCTCATCAGGTTGGCCTTCCATGAAATTAACATCAGCTTTTAATAGTTTGCCTCCTACCTGGGATTTCGCAGTAAGTGCAAGAGAATGGTAACCACCTGCCTCCAGATGGATTACTTCTTTACCATCCAGACATTTTACACACAGTGGTTGAAGCCTTAAAGAAAAACATACACAGACATATACAAATTCAAAGTAAGAAATATTCTCAGCAAGAATCATGGCCTTTCTCAAATTACAGAGTAAGTGCTTTCAAGTAAAAGTAAATATTTCAAAAGAAAACATTAAAATAAAAATACAGGATGTATGTTCAATCTACTCCTAAATATAAATAATTTTGAATGGTTTCAACCTAATCTTTGTCTATTAATCACTAATTAACCACCATAGTTCAGAATCTGTTAAGAATCATAAAACAACTGAATGATTCATATGGCAGAGAATATACTTAGGACAATGAAATATAACCAAAGAGGGGAGTTGTCATTTTTTTAACACATTAGTTGCTTTCACTCTGCTAGGAATAAAAGAGACATTTATATTAACTGGCTGTTTTAGATAATCATTCTATTCACACACTTTCACAAATATCTATTGTTAATATCGTACTAGTTTCTCTTAAACAAAACAGTTTTTCCGTGATGTACATGAATAGACATGGTTTATTACTGTGGTTATAGTTATTCTGGCAGCAGCAGATAGATCTCTTTCAGGTAAAAAAAAAAAATTGTTGGTTGTTTTTTATAAGTTAAGAATTTGAACCATTCACGTGTTCCAAAGAAATACAATCTTATCCCAAACGCCCCTTTCTGTATTCTAAGATGAATATACATCAAAGAAGAGATGGAAAGATATACCATAGATACTTAAGTCCTTTATTGCTGGAAACAAATTCAAGACTAAGACTGATTGGGGGTGGGAGGTATTTGTTTTGTTTTTTATCAGAGTTAATGGTGTATAATAATCTAGAGCTAGAAGAAACCAGATTTCCTCTATGAGGAAACGGAGATCTGGAGACCTTCACAGGAGAGAGGTTATTTGTTTAAGCTAATTTCTGACAGTAAACACTGGCAGCACTCACCTAGGCAGAACATCACCATGACCCAGCTGTCCTTCCTTCCCTTTACCCCAGGTCCACACCTCTGTTCTCAGAGAAGGCAGGAGCGCATCCGCTTCTCCACTGTATGTAGGGGTCAGAACCACTGTCCGCGTTTTCACCCTTGCAGCTTTTCTCAAGAGCCTGGGGGAGACTGAAAACAAACCAGAGATATCATGAGGGAGTAGATGGGTGAGATAAAATGTACCACTTTAATGAACTGTTGATTTTCAAAGAAATATACTAACATGGTATTTGTGAAGCATATTCTACAGGTCCTCTGCAAAACTGGGGATTAAGTAGTCAAATGAGTTTGGTAAACACTGCCTACTGCATTCTTTCCTCCCCCCTACCTGCCCCGTAGAGATTCACACACACGCATTAGCATGCTAAAGGTGCTGAAAAGTCCTGCAATTGAAAGCCCTGTTTAAATCTGTTTAACCCTGCCCCACTTCCAAACATTTAGCCACAAAATCCTTTTCTGTATAACATTTGTTATACAGAATGTCTACGTGACATCCCACGGAACTGGTATTCTAAAGAATAAGCTTAACAAAATACTACACTAAGGCTAACAAATATTTTTCCCATTTCAAAGCAGAGTTAAAAGTTAAGCCTTTCCAAATTAAGGTCTAAGGTCAAGCATACTATAAATATTGTAACAAAAGATTTATTTTAGACACAAAACTTAAAAGTTTCTACAGTGAGGAAATGGTTATGAATGGGAAGTACTAAAAAGATTTTGTATTTTGCTGCCTACTTTAAATTATTTTATAGAGAACTTAATATTTAAAAAAAAGAATGCTGACATCTTTTAGAGTGTTCAGAATTATAACAAAGGCGTACAACACTATTTAAGTCTTGTACACCAATCTGGTGACAGGATATGTTTTGAAGAAAATCATCAAATGTCACTAGGTATAGACTTAAGTCACTTGGTCATTAAGTTGTGGGCCACAAAGAAAGTGATCATCCCTGGCTAAGATCACAATCTTTTCTGGTGAGTATATCATCCACTTGTACATGCAAAGACTCAAATACACCTACTTGAGGTTTCCTCAAAGATGTATTCTAGATCATTTTAAAATAGAGAAAAAGAGTACATGGAAAATTTTTTCTAAAGATACTTTAAGTTCACTAAGTAAAATTTAACCTAAGGAAATAAGTCTGTTAGTAGAATTGCATATTTCACATGGTCTAATGGCATGAGAAAAATCAATATCCCACATCTGTGGTTCAAGGAGATCTCAAATATTATATTTATACTGAAAATGCTAAAGGACATTTCAGAATAAGAACATTTTGGCCCAAGATTATCCTTCAGACTTAGCAGAATTCATGGGATACACACACACACACACACACACACACACACACACAAATCAGGACTAGGGTTTTATTTGCACAGATGAATCTAGGGGCAATGAGAATCAGGAGGCAGGATAGCAAAAGTGCTCAGTGGCACCAAAGAGAGCAATTAAGTAGAACAAGGGTAGGGAATAGGGACATAGCAGAAAAGGTAAGTTTTAGTCTAGTCTAGTATTCCTAACTTCCTAACCACTGGTTTATACCATTTTGTGCAAAGCTCTAAACTATAGCCCATGGGTCAAATATAGTCCACTGCCTGTTTTTGTAAATAAAGATTTATTGGAATATAGCTCATTTATTTATGTATTGTCTATGACTGCTTTTAAGCAAAGTCAAGTAGTTGTAACAGAGACTGTATGGCCTACAAATCACAAAATATTTCTCTTTAGCTCTTTATAGAGAAAGTTTGCCAGGAACTCCCTGGCGGTTCAGTAGTTAGGACTCCGTGCTTTCACTGCCAAGGGCACAGGTTCAATCGCTGGTCAGGGCCAAAAAAAAAAAAAACAACTTTGCCAACCCCTGGTTGATCTAATCCAATACTTCTTGAACTTTGATGTGCATGTTAATCACCTTGGGATCTTGTTAGAATGTATATTGACTCACTAAGTTTGGTATATGCAGCCTGAAATCCTGCATTTCTAACAAACTCCCAGATGCTGCTGATGTTGCTGGTCTGCAGGCCACCTTGAGAAGCAAAAGTCTAGATGACTGAGACTCCTGAACTGAGTGAGAAATGCAGAAGAAACAACTGTGCAATATTCTCAATATTCTAAGAAGTTAATCGCTAATGGCTTCAGAAAATGAAGCTTTCTCTTATTGAAGCTTAAAATCATCCTCACTTTCAGGGCGTAAGTACATTAACTCCTCATTTACCCAATGATCACATCTGCAACTTCATCGATCTGGAGTCCAGGCCCACCCAGGAAATAAGGAAGCTACTGCTACATTCCAGAACAATCAAATAAGACTCAAAACAAGGTTCATAAGCAGAAGCAGGTATTATGAAAAAGTGAGGGTCTAAAGTTATTTCTAAAGCAGAGAAACATGTAGCTTTTAAAAAGCTACTTAATTAAATAAATTTTGACATCTGAATATGTTAGGAAAGCGAATTTATTATAACATAGCATGTGATGTCAGGAGCATCTTGGATTCACCAAAAGTCAACTCACAAAAGCTGGTTGTTTCCTTACCTTGTGACAACAATCCAGGGAGAGAGAGTCTTCGGCTGCCTCCCTCTGATTCTTCTTCTCTGATATCCACAAGACTTGAACTCTTTTTTCCTTGCATTGACTCCTGTTTAACCTGTTCTTCTCTGCTATCTTTCAGACCTTCTGGGCCTATGGGACTACTGCCTGCCTGAGCTCCAGGTTCACAAGGGGCTGTACTATAGAAGTTCATAACTTTCTTAAGAGACAAGGTCCCAGCTTCATATGTAGCAGCCACTCTCACACCAACAGCAGATGCACAAGAGACCACTAGGCTGTTCAGGGCTGAAGTGCTTGTGGTTGCTGGGCTGTGAAGATTAGGAATCGCTTCTGCTACAAGAGGCTAAAATATACACACGTAAAAAAGTATATAAAAATACAATCCCATATACAACAAGCAATCAATAAAAAGAAAGTGTAACATCTATCACTATTTGCAAATACAAGAATCTAAAACAAGAGGTCTCTTCATCTCCAACCTAAAGGTATCCCTTCTTGATCACAGATTTAACACATTAGATGGAAATGAGTACTTAAAATACAGTTCCTTATCAAAAGTACTTCCTTTTGTTTGAGTGGTGTTTTATCATGGTATTTAAAAATAGGTCCCAGCTGCTTTTATAAAATAAAAGGGGTGGGGAGGTATGGAAAACATCGCCTTCAATATGAGGTAATAGCCCTGGATAGAAGGTTGAAAAAATGCAAGTTTTATTATTGATCACTACTAGGAAAAATTACACAGATTTTTACTAAGAAATCATGAGAAAAATTACATTTTAAGAAGAAAAGGCTTTTCCTAAAATGTTTTATGAACACAAATTTATATATGGCATACACAGGCAGAAAAATAAGTTACACCTCTAAACCATCCGCCCCCAAACTATGTTTTGAAATTTCTGTCCTTCTACTGTCTCATCAAGAGTTATTTTCCATGACCCAGGGGCAAGGTAAACTGAAAGATTACCTTTGCTCTCACTACCATCGAGCAATGTGGTAGGTTAATCATTAAACATTTGGATCCAAGGTTCTTAGTGTAATTCACAGCTGTATTAGAAAACCAACTAAGGTTTTCTGATATCTTAGTGAAAAATCAGTTAAAACTTACTCTGAGCTGTCAAGCACCACTGTTTACTAAAAAAGAAAGTCACTAGATATACCTACTAACACACGAAAAAGCTTTTGGCTCATGAGCATAGGTCACAATGAAAATTTTGTTTCCTGTGCTACCCAAAGATCCCAAGGGGTGGGAGGGTGTGTGTGTGTATCTTAATTTGTCCTGAATTGCAAACCAAACCAAAAATATTTTTTAACACTGGTTTCTGATTTCTCTTAAAGGAAATAATTCCTGTTCCCTGCACAGTGCCTGACATGTAGTAGGCACTCAATACATTCTGTTCAATTAAATACTAAATTCAACAAAATGTGAGTCTTTAATTAAAATATCCAACAAAATAAACAAATATACCATATTAAAAAAGATAAATACAAAGCCTATTACTTCCTTGATGACACAGTTCTCATGATAACTTGTTCAGAAAAACTGGTGTCACTATTTCCACCATCTATTTACAAAAGCTCATAACAGAAGCAGTGATGGTATTTAGGGGTGACTAATTTAGAGAGTTCTTACCATTAGGTGGAGGAAAGTCAAAAGAACTCTACCTTATATATATATTGTTCTAACTGGCTCCTCTACTTAATTAAATTTAACAATTCATAAAATAAGTAAATAAATAAAACAAAAACACATGCCCAGCAATTTTGATGGAAGACATAATTTCAGGGGTTCCAATCAACCAACAGCAAAATGCAATAATGAAATATATGCTTCATTGCCAAATACTTTGGTTTATTTCACAAACGTGAGATATTCTTTCAATTACATCTGGCCAGAAGAAAAATACTTGTCCTAAGCCACATAAATTCCTAATAGTTAGCTGTATTATTGAGACACTATTTACAAAGATGGAATTACACTTAAACACACACTGCCAAAACTAGCATAGGTAACAAAAACTTTAAATGTTTAACCAAACAGGTCCAAAGGAAAGTGCAATTTCAATAATGATAATCTATTATTCAAATAAACAGTATACAATAAACTTTTAACTACAACTTTAATAAATCAGAGAAATGACTTTTGGAAAGTCAAAATCTAACTTTTTTATAAGCATGTACAAGTCCTGTTCAATTATTACTTTTGCTTTGTTTAGATTTTTCTTTCTCCAAACAGCTTCTTAATAAAAAATTTTTTTAAAAAATCAAACATATAAGGTTCGGTGAGTAGACTGTGAAATAAAAACTGTTTCTAAAAACACCTCTAAGCCACGTTCCCATTCTGAACCAGTAAACAACAGTGATGAAGAATCCAGAGGCTATGTGGTTTCAAAAACCTGAAAGCAACGCCACAAGGCAGCTCTTTTATGATTAGTTTTTTTGGTTTTTTTTTTGAGTCTTAACCACTAGACCACCAAGGAAGTCCCTAGGATTATAAGTTTCTGTTTAGATTTGTTTTCTTAGAGTTTTGGAAAAGCAAAAGCAAAAGGCTTCCACTAAGAGTAAAAAAACAAGTATCCTTTAGAACAATTTGTTTTAAGTAGGGTGACAGCTTACTACATGCCCCTGGTAAATAGCTTTTCTCCACTTACTACAAGTTTTCAAAGTGAAAGTAGTTTAAACGAGATGAAGAGAATATAAAACCCTCCGCCCAGTGACGCCCAGTGAGGACCACTGGTATAACTGAAAAGAATTCGAACAGTATGTAATGCCAGTCAGTTTCAAGTCTGCCTATAAGCAAGGGATCCGCCACACAGCAACCTTCTCTGATAAAGAAGTAAAGGATTTTTCTCAATAGTATCTGAAGAGTGCTACAAATACAGATAAGAGAATTCTTTGTGAATATATAGTCATGTTAGATTAAACTCTTCAGGGGCCCACCTTAACCATGGGGTAAAAAGTACTTGGGAAAAAAAATGGCATTTTTCTACTTACAAAAGAATCCCAGAATAACATCTTTCAATATCATAAATAAAGGGCCAGAATTTGAACATGAAGAGTAATTTTGAATTAATCCAGGGTTTTCCTTATCTAGGCTTGCATGATAAGACAGATTAATAGTCAAACTCAAAAAATAAAAAATGGTACCAACCCTTAGGTATTTTAAAGTTTCTCAAGAAAACTCATATGGTTCAACTTTATATTACAAAATTTAGCAGGTACCTGAGATGGCACTGGCTTTTCACCATTCTCTGAGTTCTCTCTTACTGAATGATCTGACAGTTTCTGCACATATTCATTTACTGCCTGAGTGTCAGGGTACGATGGTATACTTCTTGCAGAAGAAATTTCAGGTGTTCCCATGACATCTTGTGGGAAGGAAATGGTCTCAACACTTGTGGTCTGAACATTTCCAACATTCAGTTCGGTAGCAGCAGGCAGCTCATTTTGTACGAAGGTGTTCTCAAACACTTCTCCCTTGCCATCAAGGGTTTCAGTGGAGGGGCTGATGGCAGTGCTGGCCTGGTTTTCTGACTGGGATTCTGATAGTGTCACGCCTAATGGACAGCAATGGCTGTCTGATATAATCACATGGTCTTCTTTGTCAGTCATTGTGATTAACAGCTGGCTGCACTGGTTACATCTTTCTGGCACTGGCTTCAGATCCTGGGAAGGGAGGCACTGCACCAGGGCTAAGCTGTGGAACGCACCACAGGCAACTTGTAGCACTACTCGCCCAGCAAGATGTTCCACCTTTTGTGGCTTTGTCACTGGGAAGGTAGTGGTAATGAGACCCAACTGACAACCGGTACCCCATGCCCAAATCTCTCTGCTTAGGGACAATGCCAGAGTGTGCTCCTCGCCACATGCCAGCTGCAAGACCCTGACCGCTAACAAAGGACTGGTCTCGGAATCAGAAATGCTGACAGGATTTGGTTCCGGAACATACTGCTGGTTAGCTACCGCACACTGACCAGCAGAGTTCTCCCCCCACATGTACACTACGCCACTTTCTGTCACTGCTCCGTTGTGGAAACTCCCTGTTGCCACAGTAACGACATACTGCCCAACCAGCACCTCTTCTAGAATGGGGCTACTCGGACAAATCTCTGCTGGTTCACTTCTCCAGGGGAGAGTCCCAAAGCTGTAGACCTCACCATCTGAAGGTTTGGAAAAAAAAAAGGGAGGGAGTTAGTGAATTAACTAGAAATTTTATCAGCTAACTTTTAGTCCCCTCTAGGTGTAACAAAATAGAATTTTTTTTCCTTTTTTTAATTTTCAAAAGCACAGTTGTAGAAATCTGGTTGAAGCAGATAGCATTCCACACTTATGAATCTTTTAACAAACATTCTGAAATATAGTGACAATTTCTACAAATTAAAGGAGACTACTTCAGATGAAGGGTACTGCTCCTCTCCTTCAGCCTTATCCTACAAACTCCTAGCATCGATCCGTTACTAATGGCTATCATTGCAGGCTATTACAGAAGCAAGATTCCAAGAGTTCAAAGACAAAATAATGATCATGACATGATCAGATAAAATAAGCAGAAGATAAAACAGACACATTCGCTAATATCTACAACATTCACTGCTACTGAATAAGTCAGAGCAGCAAAAAATTATGCAATGATTTAAAAATATTAGAGATTCACTTTGGCCAAAACTATGAAATTAGCTTTATACCTCCAGATTGGACTGAGGGCACCAATGTTAACATGATGTTGTGTACCATACTATGTATAATTTTTAAATGTTATTTATAATATATATTGTGTACTAGATAGCCTTCCTGAGGTGTCATTTGTTTAAAAAGCAAATCACAACAAAACAAAGAAAAAAACAAATGAAGCCATGACTGGCTAGCTTTAGAATTAAAAGGGAAGGAACCAGTGAGTTGGGTACATGAATGATGATAACCTATTTGTGTTCACGTGTGCTACCAAGTCATAGTTTTACTGCAGGTATTGGGAAAATTTGCGGGTATGTGCAAATGATTTATGCTAGCTAAAAAACTCAAATGGAACAAAGACTTGGCCATGGGTTTTGAAAAATATTAAACAAAGCCCACCATCCTTTCTTTCCTGTGTGACCAGAGGGTCACCCATTTTTTTAAAATTAATGAAAATAGGTACTATTTTTCCTCCAGCAGCAACTGAGTTGCTGATGAAAAAAAGGCATACTTTAACTTTGGCCTATTACACATGGCAGATACATTTATATACTCAAACTCACTACAACATCTATGTAAGGAAAAACACAATAGTGGCTAGAGGGAAGATCAGCTTTTATTAGGGAATTTCTAATTTGGATAGAGTACTGAGAAAATAAGCTCACTGGTTAAGATCTTTTAAACTTTTCTTCCCAAGTGACATAACACACTTGCAACAGTTCACCAACACTTTCAATTGGTATTATATTCCATTAGAATAACAGTCTCTCCAGAGCAAATTGCAGAGAAGTGAATATTTAGACATCATTTTTTTAACCTGGAATACCTCAAAAATAGTGAGTCAATGAGGTGTCCTCATTGAATTATGAGCTAATGGTCAAATTGAATAGAGACAAAGCTTGAAAATTTCTAGTATTCAATCAGTACCATTTCCTCACTTAGAAAAGTACCCGAGATCTTTGTGCCACTTCAAGCTACACATTTGTGTGAGCTGAGATTTTTTGTTACTTTGACACTTAAACCAGAACACTGCTTAAACATGAACATAGGTTGTTTACATTTTTTTAAAGTTTTCCCTCATTTTTCCCAGGCTTTTAGGTTTGATTCTATATGTTTAAAGATATGCTCATGAAGGATTCCTAAATATCTTACTGAGGGGCTAATAAAACGACAGTAACAGAATTCTATTTATATATGTTTGAGAACTATAGATTTTGAAGCCCACAGGTACTGGATATAGTTCACATTTGAAAAATAAGACTTTCTCTAAATTCTGGCCTAATACAATAATAATAATAGTATTATGTATTATTATAATAAAGGTGACATAATAATAAAGAAATTAGAAAGAAATCCATGTTTGCCCCAAAAAACCACCATGGTCAGATTTAAGCTTTGTTTCCTAGAATCTGTCTTCCCTTAGTTCCTACAAGGAAAATACCAAAGCATTGTTAAATACTTAATACTTACAGAGTAGAAATTTATAAATTAGTAAGAGCTGATGGCAGTCCTGACCCAAATCAAATTTGCCATGACTTAGTTGGTAAAGTGCCATCAAAATTAAAGGCAGCTCTCTATATAAATTATAGCCTATGTTTCTGACATAGATTTGTAGATTTTATTATATGTTCTTATGAGCTGCTATTTATGCCTGAGAAAAATGGTACTGAGACAGTACAGCCAATAGATTTAAAAAGCAAATTTTGAAATTAGACTCTCTGGGTTCCCATCCTAACTCTGACCCTTTTAATAGTCGTGTGTGCTTGGGAAAACAATTTAACCTCCCTGACCTTCAGCTTCCTCACCTGTGAAGTGGGGATAATAACAGCAGCTACCTCATAAGGTAGTTGTGAGGACTCAATGAGATAATACATATAAAGTGCTTAGTGCAGTGCCTGGCACATATAATTGTTTAATAAACATTAGCTATTATTAGCATTATTATTCTGATACATTTAATGAAAAAAGGTATAGCAAAAGGGTCTCTGAATACATAATCTTTTAAAAAATCTAATTTTTCATGTACTTATCACTACTAAAATTTTTAAACTGTAATTCTCCCTTTTATTCTAGTTATGGTACATCTTAAATATAAGAACTCATCTGATTTCTGATAAAGGGAGTAAGAACATATTTTGAAAACAAAAAAAGCATAAGTTCCAGCAAAGTTCACTCAGAATCCCTCGTACCCAGTAACTCTCAGCTGCTTCTATACGCTCCGACACTGGTCAGAGTCTCAGTTAGTGTTGGCTAAGCCGTTCTTTTCAGTACCTTCAGTCAGAAGAACTCCATGTTTCACTCCAAGGGCCGCATGAAGAACAGTCTTTCCTCCCCAGCCTGGCAATCTCTCTGGTGTTACAGAACGGGAGCCTGCCTGCCACACATGGACCAGGCCTCTTTCTTTGGATCCTTCAGCTTCTGTTGAGCTACAAACATCAAGAAAAATAGCTTAAAATAGCTTGTTCCTCCAGTTCAGAACTGTATCTTTTGTCCTTCATACTGTCATGAGATTTATACCTTTTACCAGTACATGGGTGACTGAGTCAGATAGGTCGGCACCTATTTTATGGCATGGTTATGACACAGGAGCAGAGGTAAAATTACTATTTATATAAATGATTTGAGGATAAACCCACAAATTACTTATCTCTATCTAAGAAGCAAACAAAACCTGGGCTATTTTTTGAAGTTTTCTGATTTAAAATTTCAAGATTCTTACTTCTCAGTACATTAACTCCTTGTTTAGATGTTAAAGTTATAACATGTCCCAAGTTGGAGTCTTATTTTAAATTTTTAGTTTTTAATTTGGTATTTAAAAAAAAAGTATTTGATGAGAAAGACAGAAGGAATAGGGATCCATATTTCCCTTTATACCAAGTTTAAGCTCTATAATTCTTATTTAAATTTTTAAGAACTAAATTTATAACAGGTACCAGTAAAATCCTTCATGCTTTACTCACGTTCTAGCCAAAGAACTCTATCCATCTGATAACCCTAGTTCAAAGAACATAAAACACACAGCTGTATAACAATGACCGTATCCCAACTGCCTCCCTTTCCAAGAAAAGGACACATTAACATACTCTGGGTTTCCCTTTATATAATATTTTCCTTTGTGTCGCCATTGATGGGGCATTTATTTTCATATTCTTTTTTTCTAGAACAGTGATGCCAATATTTTAATGAGGCACAGAAACTTTTTTTGGTTTTCTTTATTTTATAATACCTAGGATTTTCTCTACTTTTGTTAAATAATATTCCTCTGAACTGTAATTAGGCATAACCATGTTTTTATGAAAGGAAAGCCACAAACCTAACCCTCCTTTCAAAATATCATTCATGGCGCCGAGTTCTC
Organism: Lipotes vexillifer; assembly: GCF_000442215.2. Lineage (NCBI taxonomy): Eukaryota > Metazoa > Chordata > Mammalia > Artiodactyla > Lipotidae > Lipotes > Lipotes vexillifer. Next base: position 1,246,905 of record NW_006797031.1, on the reverse strand, counting down.
TAAGGATAGAATTACAATTAATAAGGCTACTTTTGAAAACTTGAAATTATGTGTGACAAAAGAAATGGCCTCAAAGCTTTAAAATGGTGAAGACATTTTGTGCCTCTTATAAGCATAAGAAAGGAGCTAGCAACAAAGTGTACCACTAACAAGCTTTATTGTAATTATCTTTCTCTCTTTACCAATCAACACAAATGTCACTATTCCTAATTAATAGCCATCAACAAGAAAATTAAACTGAAGAGAAGCTACATATAAGTGGAACTGTCTGTTGTGTTTTCCTAGAAGGGTAGGGGAAAAGGAAAAAATGGTTTTACCTTTTCTTCTTTGAGTCCATGGGTCAGTGGGAGCACTCCATCACCAAATCATTCCCTCCTTGCAAAAGGTATATAAAACCCTAAACGGCAAAACACAGGTAAACACAAAGAACAGTGAAAGAGCAGTTTGCTATTTTATGTCAGATTTTAAAAAAAGAAGAAAAAAGGCAGCTCTCCAACAAGTGCACATTCACTGGGCAATAATAAATATACAGCAAAACTATTTAAACTATTTCATATTCTGCCTGCCAAAGTCGAATCTCTAGACTGAGCCTGCCCACTGAGCTTATAAAAATGCCTGTTGATCGTCAAATGTAATGTCAAAGTGAGAAAAGACTACCCACAACCTAGCTATACTTTGTCAAGCAACAGATTTTTTTCATTTGTTTTTTATTATAAATAAGTTCAATCTGAAAACTCAATGTGTTAAGTATTCATTACACACAAATTAAGGCTACTTTTTAAATGCTGCTGGGACATATGAACACTTAAATACCAATTAAGTAAACAAGAATTTCTTGGGGCTTCCCTGGTGGCGTAGTGGTTCAGAATCTGCCTGCCAATGCAGGGGACACGGGTTCAAGCCCTGGTCCCGGAAGATCCCACATGCCACAGAGCAACTAAGCCCACAACTACTGAGCCTGTGCTCTAGAGCCCATGAGCCACAACTATTGAAGCTCATGTGCCTAGAGCCTGTGCTCCGCAACAAGGGATGCCACAGTAACGGGAAGCCTGTGCACCACAATGAAGAGGAATCCCCTCTCACGGCAACTAGAGAAAGCCCGCGTGCAGAAGCGAAGATCCAACGCAGCCAAAAATAAATAAATAAAATAAATAAATTAAAATTAAAAAAAAGAATTTCTGCAATCTCTCCAGTAATGTATCAGATTCAGACAGTTTTAATTTCGTTTTCCAGTAATGCACACACACAGAATTCCATCATTAAAACAAAGTTTTCCATGTATTTGAACTAGCAGTGTTTTCCCCAAATCAACCTCAATTCAAAACCATAATCCAAAGGGCTGGAAGAAAGAAGTTCGAATTTAAAATATCAATTTTTTAAATCTACCATTTAATAGAAAAGAGCTATATGAAAATAACAGTACAAATACCATGACCTATCATTTCAGAAACTCAGTGTTTAATAAAGTAAGAGCTAGAAATACTGACAGGCAGACAGAAACGCTCAATGCATTTCAACTAAGAAATTCTCATTTTTAAGGGCACCAAAACTCATGAAAATAAGAGCAACGGGGTTTTAGATGTGTGAATGATAAAAATACTGGGGCCAAATTCATTATTTTTGTGCAAAAGGGTATGGCATCGTCACTGTGCTTTGAAAAGAGCCCACACCGGCAGGAGTGATGTAAGACCATCTGTTTACTCCAGGTTGCCTGTGAATTCTTACAGTTTCCCATCTGTATATCTGGAGGAAATTACTCTCTACCTAATGCTTATTTTAGAAAGATTTTGACTCATTCAAAGTTGGATGAAGGGTACACGTAAATGAAAGATATATCTGAACAGATTTAATAAATGTTATTCATTTAATAAATATGATTACTAAGTGATACTATGCTTTGTGTGTGATAGTAATTAACTTTTAGTAAAATGTACAGTTCACAGCATACAGAAAAGTTCTGAGGCCAGGTCTAACCTATGCTCATCTATGAGAGATCAGGGAGTAACTGGTCCCTTGATAAAAGTTAAACAATGCCCAGGGGGAAACCAGAGAACTGCTCTGGGAGGGTGTGGGACTGCACAAGCACACTTCATGCAACTGATTCACTGTTTGTAAACCAAATTGTGTCCTACTGCCTGTCAATCAAAACTGTTGAGAATCGGTAAAATGAATAAAGCAGCTGACCTTTCTTCTCTTTTGGTGTCATATTCTTGAATACAGTGTTTTCTTAAAGTGGATTACTCCTTATGCCACATGATTTCTAACCAACATTCATTTTTTCAAATCCAAATGGAATTAAAACTCTACAAACTGTCTTGCAACTTTGTTACTTACTATATACTGTAGGAAGGATAATGATTCCCAAGATACCCATGTCCTAATGCCCAGAACCTGTGAATATGTTAGGCTACATGGCAAAGGGGAAGTAAAGCTGCTAATCAGCTTGTTTTAAGTTGGGGAGATTATCCTAGTTATCCAGATGGTCTCAGCATAATCACAGAGTCCTTAAAAGTGGAAGAGACAACAAGCCTCTTAGATAGCCACATCCACCACAGGGCAGACAGCAGAAGCAAGAACTACAATCCTGCAGCCTGTGGAACAAAAACCACATTCACAGAAAGACAGACAAGATGAAAAGGCAGAGGGCTAGGTACCAGATGAAGGAACAAGATAAAACCCCAGAAAAACAACTAAATGAAGTGGAGATAGGCAACCTTCCAGAAAAAGAATTCAGAATAATGATGGTGAAGATGATCCAGGACCCCGGAAAAAGAATGGAGGCAAAGATCAAGAAGATGCAAGAAGGGGGCTTCTCCAGTGGCACAATGGTTGAGAGTCCACCTACCGATGCAAGGGACGCGGGATCGTGCCCCGGTCCGGGAAGATCCCACATGCCACGGAGCGATTAGGCCCGTGAGCCATGGCTGCTGAGCCTGCGCATCTGGAGCCTGTGCTCCACAACGGGAGAGGCCACAACAGTGAGAGGCCCGCGTACAGCAAAAAAAAAAAAAGAAGAAGATGCAAGAAATGTTTAACAAAGACCTAGAAGAATTAAAGAACAAACATAGATGAACAATACAATAATTGAAATGAAAACTATGCTAGAAGGAATCAATAGCAGAATAACTGAGGCAGAAGAAGGGATAAGTGACCTGGAAGACAGAATGGTGGAATTCACTGCTGTGGAACAGAATAAAGAAAAAAGAATGAAAAGAAATGAAGACAGCCTAAGGGACCTCTGGGACAACATTAAACACACGAACATTTGCATTATAGGGGTCGCAGAAGGACAAGAGAGAAAGAAAGGACCAGAGAAAATATCTGAAGAGATTATAGTCAAAAACTTCCCTAACATGGGAAACGAAATAGCCACTCAAGTCCAGGAAGTGCACAGAGTCTCATACAGGATAAACTCAGGAGAAACATGCTGAGACACACAGTAATCAAATCAAAAATTAAAGACAGGGCTTCCCTGGTGGCGCAGTGGTTAAGAGTCCGCCTGCCG
>NW_006797031.1:1236399-1243324 GCF_000442215.2 Lipotes vexillifer | reverse complement strand
GGAGCCTGTGCTCCACAGCGGGAGAGGCCACAACAGTGAGAGGCCCGCGTACCGCCAAAAAAAAAAAAAAAAAAAAAAAAAAAAAAAAAAGACAAAGAAAAATTATTGAAAGCAGCCAGGGAAAAACAACAAATAACACGCAAGGGGACTCCCATAAGGTTAACAGCTGATTTCTCAGCAGACACTCTACAAGCCAGAAGGAAGTGGCATGATACACTTAAAGTGATGAAAGGGAAGAAACTACTACCAAGATTACTCTACCTGGCAAGGATCTCATTCAGATTCAATGGAGAAATCAAAAGCTTTACAGACAAGCAAAAGTTAAGTGAATTCAGCACCACCAAACTAGCTCTACAACAATGCTAAAGGAACTTCTCTAAGTGACAAACACAAGAGAAGAAAAGATCTACAAAAACAAACCCAGGGCAATTAAGAAAATGGTCACAGGAACATACATATTGATAATTACCTTAAACGTGAATGGATTAAATGCTCCAACCAAAAGACACAGGCTTGCTGAATGGATACAAAAACAAGATCCATATATATGCTGTCTAGAAGAGACCCACTTCATACATAGGGACACACTCAGACTGAAAGTGAGGGGATGGAAGAAGATATTCTGAGCAAATGCAAATCAAAAGAGAGCTGGAGTAGCAATACTCATATCAGATAAAATGGACTTTAAAATAAAGAATGTTACAAGACAAGGAAGGACACTACATAATGATCAAGGGATCAATCCAAGAAGAAAATATAACAATTATAAATATATATGCACCCAACATAGGAGCACCTCAGTACATAAGGCAACTGCTAACAGCTATAAAAGAGAAAATCAACAGTAACACAATAATAATGGGGGACTTTAACACCTCACTTACACCAATGGACAGATCATCCAAACAGAAAATTAATAAGGAAACACAAGCTTTAAATGACACAATAGACCAGATAAATTTAATTGCTATTTATGGGACATTCCATCCAAAAACAGAAGATTACACTTTCTTCTCAAGTGTGCACGGAATATTCTCCAGGATAGATTACATCTTGGGTCATAAAATCAAGCCTCAGTAAATTTAAGAAAACTGAAATCATAGCAAGCATCTTTTCTGACCACAATGCTATGAGATTAGAAATAAATTACAGGGGAAAAAAAGTAAAAAACACAAACACATGGAGGCTAAACAATACTTTACTAAATAACCAAGAGGTCACTGAAGAAATCAAAGAGGAAATCAGAACATACCTAGAGACACATGACAATGAAAACACAACGATCCAAAACCTATGGGATGCAGCAAAAGCAGTTCTAAGAGGGAAGTTTACAGCTATACAAGCCTACCTCAAGAAACAAGAAAAATCTCAAATAAACAATCTAACCTTACACCTGAAGGAACCAGAGAAAGAAGAACAAACAAAATCCAAAGTTAGCAGAAGGAAAGAAATCATAAAGATCAGAGCAGAAATAAATGAAATAGAAACAAAGAAAACAATAGCAAAGATCAATAAAACTAAAAGCTGGTTCTTTGAGAAGATAAACAAAATTGATAAACCACTGGCCAAACTCATCAAGAAAAAGAGGGAGAGGACTCAAATCAATAAAATTAGAAATGAAAAAGGAGAAGTTACAACAGACACTGCAGAAATACAAAGCATCCTAAGAGACTACTACAAGCAACTCTATGCCAATAAAATGGACAACCTGGAAGAAATGGACAAATTCTTAGAAAGGTATAACCTTCCAAGACAGAACCAGGAAGAAATAGAAATTATGAACAGACCAATCACAAGTAATGAAACTGAAACTGTGATTAAAAATCTTCCAACAAACAGAAGTCCAGGACCAGATGGCTTCACAGGTGAATTCTATCAAACATTTAGAGAAGACCTAACACCCATCCTTCTCAAACTCCTCCAAAAAATTGCGGAGGAAGGCACACTCCCAAACTCACTGTATGAGGCCACCATCACCCCGATACCAAAACCAGACAAAGATACCACAAAAAATGAAAATTACAGACCAATATCACTGATGAATAAAGATGCAAAAATCCTCAACAAAATACTAGCAAACAGAATCCAACAACACGTTAAAAGGATCATATACCACGATCAAGTGGGATTTATCCCAGGGATGCAAGGATTCTTCAATATATGCAAATCCATCAATGTGATACAGCATATTAACAAACTCAAGCAGAAAAACCATATGATCATTTCAATAGATGCAGAAAAAGCTTTTGACAAAATGCAACACCTATTTGTGAAAAAAACTCTCCAGAAAGTGGGCATAGAGGGAAACTACCTCAACATAATAGAGGCCATATACGACAAACCCACAGCAAACATCATTCTCAATGGTGAAAAACTGAGAGCATTTCCCCTAAGATCAGGAACAAGACAAGGATGTCCACTCTCGCCACTATTATTCAACATAGTTTTGGAAGCCTAGCCACGGCAATCAGAGAAGAAAAAGAAATAAAAGGAATACAAATTGGAAAAGAAGAAGTAAAACTGTCACTGTTTGCAGATGACATGATACTATACATAGAGAATCCTAAAAATGCCACCAGAAAACTACTAGAGCTAATCAGTGAATTCGGTAAAGTTGCAGGATACAAAATTAATGCACAGAAATCTCTTGCATTCCTATACACTAATGATGAAAAATCTGAAGGAGAAATTAAGGAAACACTGCCATTTACCACTGCAACAAAAAGAATAAAATACCTAGAAATAAACCTACCTAGGAAGACAAAAGACCTGTATGCAGAAAACTATAAGACATTAATGAAAGAAATTAAAGATGATACCAATAGATGGAGAGATATACCATGTTCTTGGATTGGAAGAATCAATATTGTGAAAATGACTATACTACCCAAAGCAATCTACAGATTCAATGCAATCGCTATCAAATTACCAATGGCAGTTTTTACGAAACTAGAACAAATCATCTCAAAATTTGTATGGAGACACAAAAGACCCCAAACAGCCAAAGCAGTCTTGAGGGGAAAAAACGGAGCTGGAGGAATCAGACTCCCTGACTTCAGACTATACTACAAAGCTACAGTAATCTAGACAATATGGTACTGGCACAAATACAAAAACATAGATCAACGGAACAAGACAGAAAGCCCAGAGATAAACCCACGCACCTATGGTCAACTAATCTATGACAAAGGAGGCAAGGATATACAATGGAGAAAAGACAGTCTCTTCATTAAGTGGTGCTGGGAAAACTGGACAGGTACATGTAAAAGAATGAAATTAGAACACTCCCTAACACCATACACAAAAATAAGCTCAAAATGGATTCGAGACCTAAATGTAAGACCAGACACTATAAAACTCTTAGAGGAAAACATAGGAAGAACACTCTTTGACATAAATCACAGCAAGATCTTTTTTGATGCACCTCCTAGAATAATGGAAATAAAAACAAAAATAAGCAAATGGGACCTAATGAAACTTAAAAGCTTTTGTACAGCAAAGGAAACTACAAAGAAGATGAAAAGACAACCGTCAGTATGGGAGAAAATATTTGCAAATGAATCAACAGACAGAGGATTAATCTCCAAAATATATACACAGCTCATGCAGCTCAATATTAAAAAAACAAACTACCCAATCCAAAAATGGGCAGAAGACCTAAATAGACATTTCTCCAAAGAAGACATACAGATGGCCAAGAAGCACATGAAAAGCTGCTCAACATCACTAATTATTAGAGAAATGCAAATCAAAACTACAATGAGGTATCACCTCACACCAGCTAGAATGGGCAGCATCAAAAAATCTACAAACAACAAATGCTGGAGAGGGTGTGGAAAAAAGGGAACCCTCTTGCACTGTTGGTGGGAATGTAAATTGATACAGCCAGTAGGGAGAACAGTATGGAGCTTCCTTAGAAAACTAAAAATAGAATTACCATACAACCCAGCAATCCCACTACTGGGCATATACCCTGAGAAAACCATAATTCAAAAAGACACATGCACCCCAATGTTCATTGCAGCACTATTTACAATAGCAGGTCATGGAAGCAACCTAAAGGCCCATCCTCAGATGAATGGATAAAGAAGATGTGGTACATATATACAATGGAATATTACTCAGCCATAAAAAGGAACGAAATTGGGTCATTTGTTGAGACATGGATGGATCTAGAGACTGTCATACAGAGTGAAATTAAGTCAGAAAGAGAAAAACAAATATTGTATATTAATGCACATATGTGGAACCTAGAAAAATGGTACAGATGAACTGGCTTGCAGGGCAGAAATAGAGACACAGATGTAGAGAAACAAACGTATGGACATCAAGGGGGGAAGTATCAGGGGGGTGGTGGTGGTGGTGTGATGAATTGGGAGATTGGGACTGACATGTATACACTGATGTGTATAAAACTGATGACTAATAAGAACCTGCTGTATAAAATAAATAAATAAAGTGGAAGAGAGAGGCAGAGGAGAGCTTGAGAAAGAGAGGTGATGATAACAAGCCGTCTCAGAGAGCTGCTAAATTGCTGGCTTTGAAGATGGGAGGGGGCAGCCATAAGCCAAAGAATGTAGGTGGCCTCTAGAAGCTGGAAGAGGCAAGGAAACGAATTTTCTCCTAGAGCCTCCAGAAAAAAACACAGCCCTACTGACACCTTGATTTTAATCCAGCGAGACTTGTGTCTGATTTTTAACCTAAAGAACTCTAAGATAATAAATTTGTGTTATTTTAGGCACTGAGTTTACAGCAATGCTACAAGCAGCAACAGAAAGCTAGTACACTATTTCACACACATCTTTCTTTATCAATACTTATAGATCGAATTTTGTTTTAATGGTGTTTAATATACTTGACTTATCCTAAGAAGACACGTGTGCCTGAAATTCAGATACAGCAATGAGAAAAAAGGAAATGACTGGTAAGGAAACATAACTAAAAAGGAATATTGCACCTAAATGTGGGAAGCTTATATTATAAAGTTTTACCTCACATACTTAAAATATGCAGCATTTACCGAATCCAGTTAATCTAACATTCTTCCTCAATTATGTATCCAAACAGAAAAAGTACACCAAAAATTTTGTTTTCCTAGTATTTTTATAAGCCCCTCTCTGAGAAATCTATAAGACCTGCCTCAACCATTCAAAAAGCATTTAAACTTGCTTATGTTCTTCCACTGCTAACAGTTTTAACTGTTATAAAATTGCCTAATCATGGGGCTTCTTCTGGGGATATTTCTCCCCAGATGAGCTTTGGGGGTCAGGATCCCTGTACTCTGCTTCTTTTCTTCTGTTATAGTAACTTTCCCTCATAGCCTTTATTATATTAACTAGCTCTGATACAGAAGCTGTGTGATATTTACAGAGTCAGAAAATGTGGGGTCCTCTTGTACCTCACATGGCCTTTCCAGAGATCAATGGCATCTGTAAAAGGAGCAAACTAGACTGTAGCATCCCCTCCAACTATTAACTACTATGAGCCACAGAACAAAGATGCATTCATTTTAAAGTATACTACTCTACACTTCAAATTATCTCCTTCACAGTGAAATGTAAAGTAATTAAACTCTCAGATGACCCTTTAAAACAAAAAGCTTGGTTCTTAATGAGCTGATTCCACTTTTAGATCCCGGTGGATACACACCCTCCTGCTACATTTAACAGAGAAATAAGCTATCCTGTACATGCAGAGAATATGGTTTTAATTCCATGATCTGGGAGTGCCCTAAAAAAAATAATCTGGTCTAGATGTTCTAATTATTGCTAGAAAGAAAAGCTACTACTATGGGTCCATGATACCGTAACCAGAAATCTAAACTCCAAAAAACTCTGAAAACTAAAAGTTTTTTCACTTAAGTCTTTTGGTGGCAAAATCTAATCTGACCTAACTCATCCAAGAGCAAAACCAACAAGAACTAATGTGCTGCTCTTTAGTTTTTACCCCTTTAGTGTACATCTTCATTTGTCACAGAAATATTAATATGATTGTAGGGTGGTACCAAAGGTCCCATGAGAAGTGTTATATAAGATATGGTTTATGCACCTTATTCTAAAGATCAGAAAAACTCTGAATTCCAAAACATGCCTTGTCCCAAGGGTTTCAAGTAAGGGACTGGGAACCTGTATTCTAAAACAACTATCATTTTCGGTAGGGGTCCTCAACTTTTTAATGGCAATGATTTACATCACTTGTTTTAAAAGTTTTAAGTCCATTTTATAGTGAACATACTCACACAGAGTGCCCAAATGAATTCTGTAAGAAATATCCTCCCTGCAAATACTCACTTGGCTCATCTTAGTGGAGGAAGGAAGCCTGGGCTGTTTAATTTCATACAAGACTACCAATTTGGTGGAAAGATGTAAATAATGAGAGAGGTGCTGTGTCCTAGAACAACTAGGACTTAGTGATGTATTAGACATAAGTGGGAGGTAAAGGAGAAGGAGCTATCAAAAATGACCTCTAATTTCTCCCTTGAACAACTGTGTAGTGGTACCATTTACTGAAATGAGGAAGAGTGAGAGGGCAGGATTCTGAAGTGGAAGGTAACATTCTCGTAAGACAAGATTTTTTTATAAGTTCAAGATGCCTGTGAGAAATCCAAGAATACATATCAAGTGAGCAGCTGAATATGTGAGTATGGAGTTCAGAAGAAAGGTCTCAACTATTGATATAAACTTGGGAAGGCATATGGATAATATCTGAAATCAAGACAATGGATAGTATCACTGGAGTGTGTATTAAGAGAAAAGAGAGGCACAGAATCAAGCTGTTAAGTTACTCGGATAGGATGAGCAACAAGCAAAGACTGAGGTGAGAAGTGGCCTGAGAGGTAGAACAAACAAGAGTCTGATGTGGGCACACAAAGCAAAGCAGAGAGTGTTTCCAGCAGGAAGGACGGGTCAACGCGGCTCGGCTCTCA
>NW_006797031.1:1190435-1236389 GCF_000442215.2 Lipotes vexillifer | reverse complement strand
ATGACGGGTCAACGCGGCTGGGCTCTCAGCTGGGGACTGAAAACCAGATTGCAGCAGGCTGACTATAAATGGCAGGTGAGGACATGAAAATAAAGTTGGTGCAAATGAGCCTTTTAAAAAATACTGAAATGGCAAACAGAAATGGAGAAGTACCTGGAGAGAAACAGGAAGATCAAGGGTGTAATTTTGGGGGGTGGGGGAAGATGAGAGACAGCTGAACATGTTTGTAGGACAATGACATGGATCCTAGATGCAAGGGAGACAAGGACAGAGGGCAGAACCAAAATCCTGGACAAAAGTGGAAGAGGATAGCGTCCGGAACACGCATGCAGTGGGACTGGTCTTTCACAAGAGAAAGGGTCTACATTTTAAAAAGAAACAAAACAACAGGTACAGATACAGGCAGGATTATAGATTTTTGTGGTGGGAGGATAAGAGTCCCACATGATGGCACCTGTAAGTGACTAGGACTTCACAGTATGTGTGCTATGTTTTCTAATCTCACACCTGGTTCCATTCATTCTGTCTCTTTATTTTATTTTGCCACATTTACATATTTCTGTAAACTGCCTTTTAGGAACAAGGCAGAATATAAAAAAATATAAATAAATAAATATTTCTGTTTCATTTTAAAATATGAAACAGAAATGTGTTAATGGACTAGTATCCCAAATGCAAAAAGAAAATTAAATCATGTAGCATTCTATGTATTCACATCTAGTAAACTTTATTCTCTGGACAAAGTCCTTTTGCCTTAATAATTTAGTAAAAGTTAGTATATTAACTTTAATTAAATTTCAACAACTAAAACCACATGTAGTTTTCTTACCTACTATACTCCAGGTATGGAACTAATATAAAACTTCCACGGAAGCCAAAAACATCTTATGCTCTATTATATCCCAGCTGCTTAATATAGTCCTGACATACAACAGGTACTCAATAAATACCTGTAGACAGACTAGGCCTATATAAATCAACAAGTTCCTACCCTTAAGGAGTTTACGTATGAGTATGTTCTATCTTTCTGACTAGAATGATGGCTCTAAGTAGACAGTGCCCTCAAGGCATAAGAAAGCTAACTTAACACTAGCAAAGCTGGGCCCTTCTACTCTTAGTCTCCTGTCTCATTTATTGGTTTAAAGTAAGTGTATTGATTAAAATAGTGAAATAATAGCAATAATTATAGTTACAAGAGTAATGATATTACTGTTTAGAATGACAAGACATTAAGATAGGAAGACAATAAAAATAATAATAAAGGAGCAAACTGTATCATAATGCCTTGAAAAGAATTTGGACATAGAGTGAATCTGACATAAAATTACTACAGATTTCATGCAGTCATTTACACTTTCTCTTTAAAGTCTGAGTTAGTTGTGTTTTATTACAATGTAGTAAACCAGAGTTTATACTGTGAATGCAGTAAACAATAATTGAAGACCCTATGGAATTTTACACATGGTAAATGCTTAATAAATATTTGCTTTTAGAGGCTCAGTCTATGTTTACACATGGATTAAGGCAACTTTTGACTCAAACACCTGATTTACAACTAATCTGTACACCAACAACTGCTACTTCCTGGATATCCTGCCACTCTAGCCTTTACCCACCACCACCGAAGGTTGAGGAACACTCACCTTGCACCTAAGGCTTGACAAACCAACCACCACCAAAGGTGGAGGCCACTTCAAATCCTAGCCCTCTCAGCCTGAAATGCTGCACTGGAGGCAGTGCCTAATACCACTATGGGAGCTGACCAACCCCTTAAATCCTGACCCAGAGTTCAGGAGTTCAGTAAATTAATGCATTAAATAAAGTCAGTAGGCTGGCCTAGAGAGTACTTACTATTTATAATGTTGTTACTAATGGGATAATGCACTTAAGTCATTGATTCAAAATATATTATAAACTCCTGGAGGTCAGAAACCATGACTTATTCATTGGTACATTCTTGTACTCATGGTAACCACTAGGTATAAGCTGGCTACGCATAAGTGAGTCCTCAGTGGAAGACAACCCTCGATCTTAAGTTCCAGTCCACAGACTTCCAAATGATTAGAAGGTTTCCACCAGTCCATGGACTTCCAAATGATTAGAAGGTTTCCATGCCTGTTATAAAAGTCAATGTCTGACATGAAAGGAAAGTGTCTTCTCATAATAGAAACTCTCATACATAATTTGCTGATGGTACTTCCTAACAAGGAAGATGCTTTTATTTCATGTCACTTCACAGATGTTAGACAACCTAGGAAAGAACAGTCCCTTTCTCCTTAGTACATGGAGACTGTTTCTGGGCAATCAGGGACACTAAGGCTTCAGAGTCTCTTTCTCTTTTTACTTATTATTTTTTTTTTATGGCCTGCTAATTTCACCCTGAAACCTACTAAAACAGCACTCTTCTGATTGTTGAGAATCTTCTAAAATGGATATTACTCATGGGAGAGGGGGATAAACATGGTAAAATAAACACCCAGCAAATACCCATTTAGCTCCTTTTTGCACCCACTGCCTGTCTCTTTAAAATGCATTTTCTGTAAATACTAAATTCCCATGAAACATTCTGATAAATATTATAATACCAGCAACTGAATTTCAAATTCCCAGGTACTGCAACCATTTATGCCTATTATTACTTGATAGCATATAATTTCTAATATAAATTATTCCTTTAATACTTTGCTACTATTCTTTTACTAAAATGGCTACTTTTTTAAAAAAGGCAATATTACAGAAATACAGTTCAAAGTATGTTGGCTTATTTTACCAATCAATAATATCCAGTGCTTAAGGTCAACAAGGGGCCACATAAATGAACAGGGAGTACACATGTCAAAATATACTGCTCTGGAGATATAAGTTTCACTTAAAGTATTTTGAAAGTGCTAATAACAGGTATTCTTGATTAGGAATGAAAATATTGTTTTTAAATGTGTGAGTCATATTAGAGATCAGCTATTAAATTCACTATTTGTTACTCAACCATTTAACGCATTGTCGTCATGTTTACTTATCAATACCTGTAGAAAGAGCATTATTTTGTTTGAGCAATAACTAGGACACTTGCATTCACAGTATAAAACTCAGGTTTACTACACTGTAATAAAATTTAACCAATGAAAACTTTAAAAAAGTGTTAATGACTACACGATATCTGCAGTAATTTTGTTGTTTTTTTTAATATTTAAATATTTATTTATTTATTTGGCTGTGCAGGGTCTTAGTTGCGGCATGCGGGATCTAGTTTTCTGACCAGAGATAGAACCCAGGCCCCCTGCATTGGGAGTGCGGAGTCTTAACGCTGGACCACCAGAGAAGTCCCTCTGCAGTAATTTTGTATGTGAGTCACTCAGTCAAATTCCTTGCAGGGCTTTATGATACAATGCACTCCCCTATACTTTGAGAGTTCGTGATCAGTACATGCCTGCACTTCTCAAGAGTCTCTAGAATTTAAATTCCCCTGCAGCCTTTCAAGAAGGATCATTCCTCATATCCTAAGGCAAGCATCTTCCCAGGAGCACAAGTCAAACAGAAAAGTCTGTCTCCTTTCTTTAGAAAAGCTTTACATAGTGGAGCTGCATTGGCACATTCTTTTCACCGCAGGGAGAGAAGCTACAAAGTAAAAAATAAAAGAAAGCATATCGGGAGAGAGCCCCGATTATACATAAAAATTCTAAGGTGCTAGTTTCACAAACTATCTTAACCATTCACAAATCTGTAAAAAAAATTAATAATAATAATGTACAAATCCATGTACCCATCATTGAGTTTTAACAAATATTAACATATTTTCATATTTGCTTAAGCTCCCTTTAACATAGAAGAAAAAGTTATATGTAGATTTGGGACTTCCCTGGTGGTGCAGTGGTTAAGAATCTGCCTGCCAAGGCAGGGGATAAGGGTTTGAGCCCTGGTCCGGGAAGATCCCACATGCTGCGGAGCAACTAAGCCTGTGCGCAACAACTACTGAGCCTGCGCTCTGGAGCCCACGAGCCACAACTACTGAACCCACATGCCACAACTACTGAAGCCTGGGTGCCTAGAGCCCGTGCTCTGCAACAAGAGAAGCCACTGCAATGAGAAGCCCATGCACTGCAATGAAGAGTAGCCCCCGCTCGCCGCAACTTAGAGAAGTCCTGCGCACAGCAACGAAGACCCAAAGCAGACAAAAATAAATAAATTAAATTAAATTAATTTTTTAAAAAAGTTATACATAGACTTGAAGGAGCTCTACCCAAACCTTCCTTCACCAGAGTTACCCACTATTCCTAAAGTTAATGTGTCTTATTTCCATGTACATTCTTATAATTCTATGTACTCTCACTAGACACATACACATCAATAAACAGTAATATGCTATATTGTTTCAAAACTCTACATAAATGCATATATCCTTTGGCAACTTGCTTTTTTTTTTTTTTTGCGGTACGCGGGCCTCTCACTGTTGTGGCCTCTCCCGTCACGGAGCACAGGCTCTGGACGCGCAGGCTCAGCGGCCATGGCTCATGGGCCCAGTCACTCCGCAGCATGTGGGATCTTCCCGGACCGGGGCACGAACCTGTGTCCCCTGCATCGGCAGGTGGACTCTCAACCACTGCGCCACCAGGGAAGCCCAGCAACTTGCTTTTTTTACTCAATATTATGTACTTGAAATGTATCCATGTTATAAACAAAGATCTAGTTTATTCATTTTTACCAAGGACGAGTATTCCATTGCATGAATAAACCATAGTTTATCCATTTCCCTACTAAAGTACAGCTGGATTGTTCTACTTTATCACTATTTTAAGAGCTGCTATAATCATCTTTGTTAGATGTTTGCTTGAATAAACCATAGTTTATCCATTTCCCTACTAAAGTACAGCTGGATTGTTCTACTTTATCACTATTTTAAGAGCTGCTATAATCATCTTTGTTAGATGTTTGCTTGAATAAACCATAGTTTATCCATTTCCCTACTAAAGTACAGCTGGATTGTTCTACTTTATCACTATTTTAAGAGCTGCTATAATCATCTTTGTTAGATGTTTGCTTGGGCAATTGCTCCAATTTTAGTTAAGAATTCGGCTCAACAAAAATTCAGGTTGCGGAAGAAAAGAACACTTAGAATGAAAGTAAATTCACCCAGATCCCATTGACCCAGTCTTTTTTTTCATAGGAGTTGAGAAAACTGTACATTTTTCTTCAAAACCAAACTCTATGAACTGTACAATAAAAGAGTAAGTCTACAAGAGCCCCCAAAAGTACTCAATACATCTCTGATTTGAATATTTCTGCTCTATTCATGTGGATCAATTAATTCACCTACTTCACCAATTGTTCAGCTCTTCTGTCACTTGTGTGATGCTGGCAAGCATCAAGACAGAATGTAAAGATGGCACCATTACATCTATAGACGAACGGGAAATGGGGATAGGAAAATAAATGTAATGCTAAAAAGGACCACGTCATAATTGGTTGCTATTTTATTTGTGGTTACCATGCATTTTCTTAAGGACTGATATCCTTAAGAAATCTACTTCCTTATAACTGATGACTGAATTAATTGATACTTTATGAAAAGTTAAAAGAAAAAATATGTTTTAAAAAAACTCTACCAGAAATACCTATATCCCTAATACAGTTAGAGTATGTGGTAGGTTTAATTCCACAAAGTTATTAAAATCCTCACAGCATTCCTCTGAGTGTCTGAGAAAAGGGCTCAACCTCACACTACATCAAAGCAAGCCTTCTTTTACACCAGCTCAAAAATCACCACTCTCTACCTTCCTTCCTAGTTTTTCAACTCATACCTTACCTAGTCTCATATTAATAAAGAATTATAAAAGGTTTTTACAAGTCAGTCATATTCTTTGGAAATACCTTTAGAATGGACCCAGCAATACTGCATCTAACCCATGTTTTTCATGAAAATGTGTAAGATTGATAGTACTCTTCCCATCTAATCACATGAAAACTAAAATCAGTTCTCAGTGAGGTTGTTACCATACCTTTTGCTTCTTTGACAGTCAAAATGCCCAAAGTCAATGACAACCTAAGTTCTGAAAGGCTGAAATTTGGAGAAAAGGGATTTCAGTTCACATTGCATAAATCAACTTAAAAAATAAGGGGCTCACATAATGCCAACTCAAATCCCCCACACACAAATTACGTGCTTGGTTCTTTATGTTCTGCATCATCTTTTCAAATTTTAATATTGTGAAACAGCTTTTAATATTTCTTGCTATAGCGATGAATCTTAAGTCTGCCAATACTAGTCATTGTTTGGAAACTAAGTAATAAATTTAAACTAGGTATAGATTCCATCGGCATTTTAGGTTCTAATGGAACACCAAAGTTACTATAGACCAACCTGAAATCATATTTTCTCTAAATATACCTCTATATCATAAACCTATCTGGAAACTATCCCTTGATTTTAAAAAGTAAACTATAGTTCTTTTGTAAAAACATATTCAGTTCTCTTTCACATCATTTAGAAAACAGTGAGTCTGTGGATCATGATGTAGTGGAAAAGGAAATGACATAAAAGTGGCTAATATGTATTGAATATCTACATACAGTGCCAAGCACTGTAAAAAAAAAAAAATGATATATGAACCATTACATGTAAAGGTTATCATTATGAGGAAGGTACTTTTATACCCGATTCAGAGAGAAGGAAATGGAGGCAGATAAGTAACTTGCCCAAACTCAAAGATGTAAGTGTATGTGACTCCAGGTATGCTCAGGTCTAAAGCACTTCACCACTATGCTTGTATTATCAAGATTAAAATACTGTAATCTACTGCAAGAGCAAATTTTTCACTCCTTAAATTCTTAATTTTATTCTTTAAAGCCTTTTAAAGAACATTTACAGCCTCCAACAAATCCAAAAGGCAATAGACTAAGGATCTGCGTTTGTGTTCAACAGTGATTTCCTTTTCCATTCTAAGCCAAAAAGAGAACACTCTACTTGGATAAGCCACTTCAGCCCGTGTGCTTTTCCTCTTCCCTCATCAACAAAGACCTAAGCAGTACAACACTTCGGCGAACCTACACTTGTCTGTCTCCAAAGTAGCCCTATTACACAGAGGACCAACACCACCGTCAGGACCATTTCCTTACGACAGCCCCTATGTTATTCTGTTCCTATCTTCACTTCTCAAAAGAACTTAACCACCCTCTGCTGGATAACTTGACACGACAAAGGACTAAGGCTAAACTACTAATGCTTAATATCAAAGTCATTTTCTTTTTCCACAACCGCCTTTTCAAGCCAGCAAAACTCTCGGTTCACTCTCCACCGCGATCTGCATCTAGGAACAAACCCACCTGGGACACTCACCAAGGTTCGCCGCCCGGGACCCCGGTTTATCTGGTCGGCGCCTAGAGTGGGCATTCAATAAATCCTCCTGAATGAATTGGTGGAAGGGAGCGTGAGGGGAGGCGGGAAGGGGGGCGCGAAGGAATTTCACGACCCTGAGATCTCTGCAGTGGCGCCCGGTCTCGGGAGGAGGAACCGGGGCGACTGGGAGAACCTGGAGCCGTTGGGTGCTCCTCGACAGGCAGGTCTGTTTGTCGGACGCTGGCTTGGGAAGACGCGGGCGCCGTCTCCCTGGGTCTCCGCAGCGCACTCCCGGGCCTCGGCCTGCGCCTCCGCCTTTCTCCCGAACCCCGGCGTCCCGCACGCTGGAGGCCCCGGCCGATCAGCCCTCCGAAGCCACGGACCAACCCAGGACCCGCGCTCGCTCACCTGCGCTCCCGCTACAGCACCCCGGTCTGCATCCGGCGCGAGCCTGGCAGTCCCGCGGGCCTGTGAGATCAGCTGATTCACGGGGGGCGGGGCTTCTGGGCAGGGGCTGGGCGGCGAGCGAGTGTGAAGGCCGGAGATCACTCCCGACGTAGGTGGGGTTAGATGCCAACGGAGTCTGGTAGGGATCAAAATTACTAAAGGGGCGTTAGGCACCGCGGGCAACGTTCCCGAGATACTGCCTTTCCCTTAGGACCAGGCAGAGCCATGACTCCTAAGATGCACTTGGGCAATGACGTAACGTGGCGTCGCCAGGGCCTAACTACCCGAGCGGTTCCATGGTAACGGTGAAGAGAGTGGTTGGGAGCTGCAGTCATTTTGCTGCTACCTCAGACTGCTGTAGTCCGAAGGGTAAGTTCGCTACTCTTGACAGTGAAAAGGCTAAAATGTCTTCAGACTGCTTCTATAGACTGTACCCTAGTGGTAGTCACTTCCTCCCCCCGAGAATGACGTCATCGCCGGGCGGCTGGGATTGACGCTAGTATCCGCACTTTTTACTACTTCGTTGCAACCCCGAAGGATGGAGCGTGGTAGGAGGGAATGAGTTGGCCTCTCCTGTGATCCCCACTGAGCTCTCCCGTATACAATCTGAGTAAAGCCAGTTTGCTCAGCACACCGTTTCACGGCTGTCTGCTTGTTATAGTCACAGCCCCACCACGACTCAGCTCGCGCCCCCTAAGTCCCCTCGTGAAGATTTTCCCGAGACGCCACTCATGACAGTGGCTGCAAACTCTACTGCTGGGTAGTGTGCCATCGCTGGACCTGTAAACCTGTATTCAGACCATCAGCGAAAGATGTGCAGTCAGGGTCTGAAACTCCTGTGCATAAATGGTCTATTAAGTTCACCAACATCCTCAACTCGATTGCCTCCTTGATCCTCCATCACCTGCAAAACCATTAGTTTACAACAGTTCAACCAACCTTGTACACTCTTGCACCAGTGCTGGAAAAAACATAACCCTGAGGATTGGTACCACTGCAGACCAAGGGTGTCCAACTTCAGTCAGGACTACCATGTGGCCAGGCAATCTTGTTAAGCCCCAAATTGTCCTTAACACATTGCTATTCAGAATTTCTCCTATCCCTATCCCCTGTTCTTCCCAGCCCATACACTCTCCTAACGTTTTACTGAACTCTACCCACCCACCCTCTTTGGTAAAAATTAAAAAAAATAAACTTCACCTCCTACATTTCTAAGGAAAATGAGATTCCCCCAGGGATGAATTTCCTTAACTCCCAGCAGCCACTATCACAAAGCCTACCTGCAGCCCCAGCCTTCCTTTCCTTCGCCCTCTTTCTCCTTAGAAGTGTTCTGGCCTCTCAAGGTTAATCCCTTCCAATCCACTTAGAGGCTTGCTCCATTACTTATCGCTTCTCTTTTGTGTATTTTCAACCTCCCTGTCTCTTGTTACTCTTACTGCTGAGGATATGAGCCTGTTCCTGCATATCCATCTTTAATTTCTTTTTCCTTTGTCCTCCTTTCTTTTACTTTCTGACCTCCCAATCTTCCTCCTCCCAATCTGCAGTCTCTGCTTTTTCAGGTCTACTGAAACCAGTAATCACCTTCTAATTTTTTTTTTTTTTATGCGGTATGCGGGCCTCTCACTGTTGTGGCCTCGACGCCCAGGCTCAGCGGCCATGGCTTACGGGCCAAGCCGCTCCGCGGCACGTGGGATCCTCCCGGACTGGGGCACGAACCCATGTCCCCTGCATCAGCAGGTGAACTCTCAACCACTGCGCCACCAGGGAAGCCCCCACCTTCTAATTTTGAAAGCTAATGATACATTCTAAGAATGGAACCATTCTATGCAACCATTTAAAAGAAGGAGAATGCTCTGTATGTATTGATGTGGAATGATCTGGAAGTTAGGTTAAGAGAAAAAATGCTAGATGCTGAATCATGTGAATTGTATTCTACCAGTTACATGTTATGTATGTCTTTTCACAGGAAGAGAAAGAGAGAGGATATATATCCTTGTCTTTGTATATTCATATCTTGACTCTGACAGGATGCATTAAAGTGAGTGACACTGGGGAGGAAAATTGGGAACAAAGGTAGGAAAAAAACTCACTTTTCACTCTATGCCATATTGCACTGTTTGAACTTGTAACTTTACAAATATAGTTTGAATATGCTTTTTTAAACTTATTTTTAAACCTTTTAAATCTGAAAAAAAGGTACAATTTTCATTCTTATCTTCCTTTCCCTCTTTTCCTCCTTGTTTTCTGGGATGCATTCCTTCTGGGTTTTCTCCTACTCCTCAGACCTTTCCTTTACATTTCAGACTCTTTCTTTCACTTGTCCCTTATATACATGGACTAAATAAATATTTATTGCACACTTATTATGTGCCAGGCACTGTTCTAAGCACTAGAGAGACACAACAATTAGCAAAACAGATAAGAGTGCCTCCTCTCATGGAACATGCACTCTGTTGATGTGGAAGATAGTCTCCAGCGATGGCCACCATCAGTTCCCCCTTCATGTATAGAAATGCCACTCTTGACATCAAGAGATGCAGCCTTTTCCCCTGAATATGGGCTAGCCTATGGTTGTTTTCCCAACTAATAAAACGTGACAGAAATGAAGTTATGATACTTCTGAATCAAGGCCTTAGAAAGAACTGGCAGCTTCCACATCCCCGTCTGAGAAGCCAGCTGCCTGCCATGCTCCGACTATACTATAGATTGATAAAAGACAATATGAAGAGATAGGCCACATGGAAGAGCATTAAGGTGCCAGTCTTCTGGGACCTTCCAGGCCAGCCCAGTTACTGGGCTGAATGCAGCTGAGTGAGTGACACCAGCCGACATCAAGGTGAGTGTAACAGCCTAGTTAAGCCCTGCCTGAATTCGTGACCCACATTCCCAAGAAATAGTAACTTGTTGCTTTGAGTCACTAAGTTTGGGGGATGGTTGGTTATGCAGCAATAACTGAGACAAGTGGGAAGAGTGAGAGGTAAACAAATACAGCAGTGACTAGGGCTACAAAGAAGCAAAATAGTATAACAGCTAAAAGCACAGCCTGGGTTCAAATCTCAGCTCTAGCACTTACTACCTTAATGACCTTGGCACAAGTTATTTAACCTCTATGTACTGCTGTTTCTTCATCCATAAAGCAGGGATCGCAAAGTCAGCTTTATAGGGTGATATGAGGACTAAATATAAAGTGCTTAGAATGCTACCCGGCATATAAGTGCTATATAAATGTTGTTGTTTTGTATGAACAATAAAGAAATGTAAAGGAATAGACAGGGAAGAGTGCAGTTTCATGTAAGGTGTGCAGGGCAAGCCCCTTTTCCAAGAAGACATCTGAACAGAGATCTAAAAGGAAGTGAGGGCACAAGCCATGTGAATATCTGACACTCCAGGCAAAGGGAATAAGTAACTGTGAAGGCTAGGAGGGCAGTGTGGCTAGAGCTGAAAGAGAAGAGATTGAAAGAGGCTGAATGAGGTTAGAGTTAAATGAGAAGAGGTTGAAAGGTAAGAGATAAGATCAGGTAGACAATGATCTGGTAGTAGGAGCAGATCCTCTGGGCCGTGCAAAGGATGGAAAGGACTTTAGGTTTATCTGAATGATAAGAGCAACCACTGGGGCTTTGAGCAGGGGGTGTTGTAATTTGGCTTCTGTTTTAAAGGGATGATTCTTCTGCTCTGTGGAGAGTGATCCTAGTGTAGGAGTTTAAGAGCGGAAGCAGGGAGAGCTGAAAGAGGCTATTGCAGTACAGTTGTCCCTCAGTACCCATGGGGGATTGGTTGCAGGACCCCTGTGGATACCAAAATCTGCAGACACTCAAGTCCCTTATAGAAAATGGTGTAGTATTTGCATATAACCTATGCACATCCTCCTGTATACTTTTTTTTTAAATTAATTAATTTATTTATGGCTGTGTTGGGTCTTCATTTCTGTGCGTGGGCTTTCTCTAGTTGTGGCAAGCGGGGGCCACTCTTCATCACGGTGCGCGGGCCTCTCACTATCGCGGCCTCTGTTGTTGTGGAGCACAGGCTCCAGACGCGCAGGCTCAGTAACTGTGGCTCACGGGCCCAGTTGCTCCGCGGCATGTGGGATCTTCCCAGACCAGGGCTCGAACCTGTGTCCCCTGCATGGGCAGGCAGATTCTTAACCGCTGTGCCATCAGGGAAGCTCCCTTCCTGTACACTTTAAATCACCTCTAGATTACTTATAATACCTCATACAATGTAAATGTTATATAAATAGTTGCCTGGAACAGCAAATTCAAGTTTTTCTTCTTGAAACTTTCTGGAATTTTTTTTTTTTTCCAAACATTTTCAATTTGTTGTTGGTTGAATCGGTGGATGCAGAACCCGCAGACACAGGAGGGCCAAGGCAAACAGTTACGATGGCTTGGCCTAGGATGGCAGTGAAGGAGAAGGTGAAAAGGAGTTGGACTCCTGATGTGTCTTGAAAGTGGAGCCTACAGTATTCGCTCATGGATTAGAAATGAGCAATTGAGACAAAAAGAAGAATTAAGGCCTGAGTTATTGGTAAAAATGCACTGTTGTTTACTGAGATGGAAAAGACTGGAAAAAAGAGTATGTCTTGGGATATAGGGAGGAAGTACCAAGTATTCATATTTGAACGTGTTATAGATTATATTGCTAGTAAGCATCTGAATGGAAGTGCCAAGTAGACAATTGCATATATAAGTCTTGTGTTGAGAAGAAAGATCAGGGCTAGAGATAAAATTTAGGAAGTTGTCCATGGAAAAGATAAGCAGCCTGAGGCCCAAACTCTATTTAGAGATTAAGAAGATAGGGAGGATCTAGCCCAGAATCCTGCTAGGTTCTTTGAGAGGAGAATTTACTTGTGTTTGAGAAATAGAAAGAAGGCAAAAGTATCTAGCACAGAGGGAAGAGTGGTAGAAAGTGAAGTTGTAGTGATCATGTGAGGGTTGGTAGGCCAGGATATGAGTTTGTTTTTTATTCTAAATGCAAGGGGAATCATCAGAAAGTTTTAAGTGGGGAAGTGACCTGATTTTATTTATACTTTTGAAAGTTCATTCTGCCTAGTACTTTATGTATACCTCCAATTTCATTACACAGAATATTAAAAAGAAGTTTACTCAAGGGTTGAGATTTAGTAATATTAATTTTTTAAATTTCATTCTGACTGAATAGATTACAGGAGAGTAAGAATTGAAGCAGGGAGACCAAGGAAAAGGTATTTCGTTAGGCCAAATGAACGATGATGATGACCTGGACTAGGGTGATGGCAGTACAAATTGAGAATTAGGTAGATTTGAGAGTAGAATTGTCATGATTTAGTGATGGATTAGATGTAATTTTGATTCGTATCCTGCCTGGGTTTTTTCTTGAGCAAGTGATTCATGGGCATTCTGTTTTCTAAACTGGAGAAGACTTAGGAGAAGCATTTGGCATGGTTCAAGAGGTCTGTTGTTGGCATATTGACTTTGGGATACCTTTTTGGCATCCAAGTGGAAATATCAAGTTGGAAGTTGGGGTTCTAGGGAGAAGTCAGGTCTGGAGATAGAGATTTGAGTCATTTGCACATAGGTGCCATTCAGAGCTAAAGGACTAGATGAACTTACCTGGGAAGAAAGTGTTGATAGGAAGGTGTAGATAAGGCTGGGACTAAGCACTGGGTTGCCCAAGCTTAGAAGTTGAGCAGAGGAGGAGGAACCGGGAAGGATGATTGCAAAGGAGTCCCAGAGAGTTAGGGGGAAAACTAGGAAAGTGCCCACTTCCCAGAAATCAAAGAGACTCTCAAGAAGGATGGCATGATAAATGGTGTTGAATGCTGCTATATGGTAAAGTAAGATAAGGTATGAGAAGTGATTTGATAAGATGGAATCTCTGGTGACTTGGTGTGAAGAAAAAAATTGTTGCCTGCCATCCCAATTCTACAGGAATCAAGCCATTAGCCACTGCAGTTGCCCACTGACAGTGTACCCAGAGGGGAATTCAGGATGGAGAAAAACAGGAAACATTCTGTGCCTTGGATATACTGGCCCTTAGATAATTAAGATGCATATCTATGGAAAAGTTTCAAATGACCCCAGGTTCTTGCTTATTCCCATACACAGAAAAGCACTAAAATCATTAACTTCAGTTATCTGTTCTTTGTGATTAGCAGTAATCTTTTGATGCTTGACTACACGTTTTTCCCAGTTAAAAAAGTTCGTATGTATATCCTAGCTCCTCCCTTACCTCTTCAGAGCAGTTCCCCAGAGCTTTCTGAGAGGCTGTCTCTCAGGCTATTGTCCTCAGTAAGGTCCCTGAATAAAACTTAACTCACGGGCTTCCCTGGTGGCGCAGTGGTTGAGAGTCCGCCTGCCGACGCAGGGGACATGGGTTCGTGCCCCGGTCCGGGAAGATCCCACATGCCGGGGGGAGCGGCTGGGCCCGTGAGCCATAGCCTCTGAGCCTGCGCGTCTGGAGCCTGTGCTCCGCAACGGGAGAGGCCACAACAGTGAGAAGCCCGCGTACTGCAAAAAAAAAAAAAAAAAAAAAAAAAAAAACTTAACTCACAACTTTTACGTTGTGTATTTTTCTTTCAGTAGACATTGACAGGAGCAGCTTCAGTGGAGCAATAGACAAAGAGGCTTTACTGGGGGTGAGTTTAAGAAAGAATAGGAGGTGAGGTAGCAGGGACATCTCCTTCAAGAAGTTTTGCTGTGAAGTGGAATAGAAAACTGGGGTAGTAGTTGGAGGGGAATGTGATGTCAAGGTATAGAATAGATACCCAAAACCCAAGCATTAAAAAAACAGATAATTGATATGAGAGCAAACCCAGATTTCCCATTGGAAAGAAACTGACCTTGCAAGGAAAAAAAGAAGAGATTTCCAAACATGTCTTTCTAGATATTGTCATAGTCTCAATACTGTCAGCACACAACCTGAGTTGAATTTAGTTATAAATATATGCTCTTTTAGCATGGCATGTATTACACTAATTTGCAAACCTATATGTCTCTCTTGTTAAATTCTAAGGTCCCAGACAGTATTTTTCTTATTTTTTAATTCTCTAGAGACCAGCAACAGTGCCTTAAACTTAATAATTATTCAGTAAATTGTTTATTGAGATCTAGCAATTTAACAATTTGTTGAAATGCAGTTCATTGAAATAGACTTAAGTGCTTGCCTCTTTTGCCAGCTACCCTGACTGACATAGGATCTTGTTCCTATTCTCTGATTGATTACCCCCTGGGAGGAATTGAGTCATGATTCTCCCACTTTCCTATCTTTAAAAGTGATGAAATAAAATTCATATTTAATGGCAAGATGAGGAAAATTAAAACATAAAATTTTTCTTTGCCCATTTGGGCCTCCTCACTTCCCTTTAGTTTGTATTTTGCATCTATATTAACCAGACCTCCTTAGGAGATACCATTCCTTCTTAATCTCATCAAATGCCACGACTCCTTAGGAGATAACCTTCCTTCTAAATCTTGTAAGGGGCCATGACGATCCATGACCCACTACTCACTTTGTACACGTAGATCTGTATTGTGTAAACTGTCAACAATATGTCATTTGACATATGTCATTTGACGTATAATATAACCCTTTGTCTCAGAAACTTGTATAACTGTACTTTGCTCCCTAATGGGTGGAACAGTCCTCGGAGCTTTCTGGAAGACTGTCTCCCAGGTTATAATCCTCAGATTGGCTTGAATAAAATTTTCTATTTCTTTCTTAGATTGGCTGTTGACTAATGTTCCTGTTGGCGAAAGTCCTACAAGAATCCTCCTGGGCTCAAAGGGCAAAAGGGTTGAAGGTGGTGGTTTACCTGCCCTGAGGCAATCCATGGGTGAGTGTGTGAATGTGTGTGAGGGGTGATTAGTGGTGATGCACCCTCTGAAGGTAATGATAGTTGGACTAATTTTAATAATATTGCAATATAATATATTTTATAATGTACAATTTGCAAAATGCTTCATATATGTGCTTTATCCTCAAAACAACCCCATGATAGGTAATTATTCCTAAAATACAGATGAAGAAACTGAGGCCCACTGACTTGTCCAAGTTAAACTAACTACTCTTAAGTGGCAGAGGGATTCAAACCCAGGTCTCCAAATCTGGATCTCCAAACTCCAAGTTCTCTGTTTTGTCCCCTACTTCAACTCCAGCTGGATCAATGTGTTGAATATAGAGTTCAGGACTAAGATTAAAAAGTAGGGTTCCAAAAGAGGATGATAGAGGATGACAGAAAAGAAGTAACAGAGTCAGTGAAGGCCAATATTAGAAACTGAGAATAAGACTCATGGGAGGGCAGGGTTCAGGGATATGCCTCAGAGTAGGATCAGAATGAACAATAAGTGAACACTGATTTTAGGCTCCCATCCTCTATGTGAATGAATGTGAATGTGTGTAGGGGTGCATTCATACACATATGTACATGCTGCTATTTAAATTTTTTTGTTGTTCTTTTTTGCGGTACACGGGCCTCTCACTGTTGTGGCCTCTCCCGTTGCAGAGCACAGGCTCCAGACGCACAGGTTCAGTGGCCATGGTTCACGGGCCCAGCTGCTCTGCAGCACGTGGGATCTTCCCGGACCCGGGCAAGAACCCGTGTCCCCTGCATCGGCAGGCAGACTCTCAACCACTGCGCCGCCAGGGAAGCCCTGTTATTTAATTTAACAGCCATTTAATAGGAATCTGAAAGGAGTATAAGGTATAGTTCATACCCTCAAAGAATGTTTTTCTCAACTTGTTAGGAAAACATTAAAAGTAGTTATTAGAGTGTTCAGACAGTCAGTGATCCAGGAGCTCATCCTTGGAAGAGATGGGGGTGTGGAGTGGGGAGAATCAAAGAAGCAAGGAAAGGTTTCGAGCAGAGATAGAACCTCAGCCAGGACTTGAAGGATGGATAGGTCCAGGGGAGGGAAGAACGTGTCAGTGGAGAGACACATGAAGGTTGAGTCAGAACAGCAGGGAAGGTCTGTTGGACAGTGAAGCTACTGGTGTGACTACAGTGACGAGTAGGGGGATGAGTGGGGAATAGTGGTGGGTGAGGCAGGATAGAATCAGGTTGTCTGAAGCCAAGCTGAGGAATTTAGACTTGATTTCATAGGTAACTAAGGGTCTGTGAGGATGTTTAATCAGAAATGATCAAAGAGGAATTTTAAAAGTATACCACAGAAACATCTTCTGGACTTTCAAACTAAAGTTGTAGTCTGTGTTTTTTATTCTACTTAACCATTAAAACAGAGGGTGTGTGTGTGTGTGTGTGTGTGTGTGTGTGTGTGTTACACTTTTTATTCTTACTGAATTAGATTACATTTCTCTCCCAAGTTAAATAGGTAGTTTAAAACAACTTACACCTGTGTTTTTAAAAACGGATGCTGAGATTCTAAGTGGCTGAGATTTTAGAAAACGGGCACCCAAATCTCATTGACATCTGGGAGCATTTTACTCTGTGGCTGAACTTCATGTAAGAAGATAATGACCAAGATGAGCAAAGACCTGCTGACGACATATTGTAATTTGGGGGAATGGTTTAAAAAGAAATGCTTTTACTCACCTCATACCAAAAATAGTGGATTAGGGCTTCCCTGGTGGCGCAGTGGTTGAGTGTCCGCCTGCCGATGCAGGGGACACGGGTTCGTGCCCCGGTCTGGGAAGATCCCACATGCCGCGGAGCGGCTGGGCCCGTGAGCCATGGCCGCTGAGCCTGCGCGTCCGGAGCCTGTGCTCCGCAACCGGAGAGGCCACAACAGTGAGAGGCCCGCGTACTGCAAAAAAAAAAAAAAAGTGGATTAAATGACTAACCACCAGATGTAGGTAAGCAGATGCTAACTTGTTATTTTTTAAACGGAAGCACATAGCTGTATGAGATATGTTGAGACACATATTAACAAATCCTATATTATGACACAGAAGTAACCATTAGAGCAAGCATATTTTAATAAAAAAGTAAATATCTATATTTAAATGAAATAAAACCTTGCCTGAATTTCTTTAAAAATAAATTCTTCTGGATCTGAGTTATTGTGATGTAATATGTGCCTAATAATGTTACACTTCTCTCTCTTATTCTTTCCTTACCTTTGACGAAACCCATTCTACTGGCATAGCTTAGCTTTCTGATCTCAAGCTGGGCATTACAAGTCACTGTTTTTCCTAAAAGTAAAGAGCAGTAGTTTGGGCTAAAGGGCCTCCTTCCTTGTTGTGTATTACACATATAACATGTAAATTGTTATAAATATTTAAAGAAAGCATTTAGCCCCCAGCCTACAAAAAATAGCATCTCAAATATTTATTTGCAGATGAGTTTTTTGAAACTTAGAACATGCTTTCCCATAGTAACAGTGAGGTAAATAATGGATTAGTTCCTGGACTAATCTACAAATGTTATTTGATTTATGATGTCATTCAAATAATGTGCATTTGCAATTAAAAATATAACTGAGGTGGGACTTCCCTAGTGGCGCAGTGGTTAAGAGTCCGCCTACCAATGTAGAGGACACAGGTTCGAGCCCTGGTCCGGGAGGATCCCACATGCCACGGAGCAACTAAGCCCGTGCGTCACAACTACTGAGCCTGCACTCTAGAGCCACGTGCCACAGCTACTGAAGCCCGTGCGCCACAACTGCTGGAGCCCGCGCACCTAGAGCCTGTGCTCCACAACAAGAGAAGCCACCACAATGAGAAGCCTGCTCGCTGCAATTGGAGAAAGCCCACACGCAGCAACGAGGATCCAACACAGCCAAAAATAAATAAATAAATAAATAAATTAATTAATTAAAACAAAAAAAATATATAACTGAGGGACTTCCCTGGTGGTCCAGTGGTTAAGACTCTGTGCTTCCAATGCAGGGGGTGTGGATTGGATCCCTGGTGGGGAACTAAGGTCCCACATGCCATGCCATGGGGCCTATGTGTGTGTGTGTGTATATATATATATATATATATATATATATATATATATATACCTGAAATCAATACTTCTGCAATATTTTACAATTTAAAAAACAAGAAGGAAAACCCCTTGGTATTGAATGAATAATTTTTCATGAATGCTGGTAGTTAAAGAAAGGCAGGTTTTAAGGGTCAAGGAGAAAAGTTGGATGAAAGTTTTGGATTTCCAGAGTGGGAAGCAGCGCCCCATACTGGAACCCGAGCAACAGGAAAAACCTGCGCCCTTATACCTACATAGATCTAAATATCCTCCCATATTTTTTAATCAATCAGAAAAAGTTAATAAAAACCCTATAATTTGGAAAAAACATAGATAGATAGATAGATAGGGATAAAATCCCACATTGCCAATCTGCTTGCACACCCCTGTCAATCAGCCCTCATAAACTGTCACAGCCGGTTGGGGGGTGGGAGGAAGGGCAGGGGTCAGCAGCCACGCTGTAGGGGCTGCTCTGTGTGTGCAGAGATGAGAGGTCGTAAATAAACAAGCAACAGCTTGTCTTTGTTTAAAATGTTAATACTGTATTCTGTTCATCATGGATTTTTTGCATTAATTTTTATTTTAATGAAAAAAATTTTATATTTAAAAATATTGCATCAAAAAACATTGCATCAAGATTATTTATCATTTTAATTTGTTTTGATTACTGAGGGTTTGTTTGTTCATTTTTGGTGCCCCCCTTCTTCCCCACTTATGCCTCATCCCAATCGGGCACTGGCTGGTGGGAAGCAATGAGAAAGGAAACTGCACAAGGGTCTCCCCAGGTTAAACTTTTCTTCCTTTCTTTCTTTTTCTCTCTCTGTCTCTGTGTCTCCCTCTCCCCCCTTTTTTTCCCTCTTCCCTCTCTCCCTCTCCCCACCCCTACCTTTCCCCCCATACCTTTCTTTTTTGGTTTCGGTTTCGGTTTTGGTTTTTTTTTTTTCGGCGGTGCTCGGGCCTCCCACTGCCGTGGCCTCTCCCGTTGCGGAGCACAGGCTCCGGACGCGCAGGCTCAGCGGCCATGGCTCACGGGCCCAGTGGGGTCTTCCTGGACCAGGACACGAACCCGTGTCCGCTGCATTGGCAGGCGGACTCTCAGCCACTGCGCCACCAGGGAAGCCCCCTACCTTTCTTTTTAATTTTTTAAAATACTTTTCTTACTCTGGGTCTCCAGCCCATCAGCTTTCCCCTAGCTGTTACTGGAGGCTCTGCCCTGGCCAGGAGCTTACTGGCTTCTGGGGGACTGGGAGCTGAGGAGGGCTCAGTATTTCTGAGAGGAAGAGGCCTAATCGATTTGCACAGGTTTAAAAACACTTAATTTTTTTTTAAATGTGGTTAAATCCTCTAAATTTCAGAGCCTTGGAGCCAAGTTTGGTTTGCCCAGCCCTAGTAACTGCTAGGCTTATGTATATGATAAGGGCAGTTGGAAGATTAAGAAAAACTTATGAAGTAACGGTGAGAAGGAAAAAAAAGATTTTTTAAAACGGATATGTGTAAATTGGAGAAAGATTGCCTGAAATGGAATCACCGTGGCTGTGAGTGGCAACGTCCAAAGAAAATTGAGGTGAGTGTGTGGTGGAGGAGGTTGGGGCATTCTCTTGAGGAAAAAAGACGTTTGGAGGGAGGAAAAGTCGAGTTGGCCAGTTCTCCACCCTGGCCACCTAGTGGTGCTGTCGGTACAAGGCTGGCTGCTTTCCGGAATGAAAGACTAGGTGGGGATCCGGCATCCTGCGACAGAGATGGGGAGAGGGAATCTCAGAGTGGGCCACACAGTTTGTGGGTATAAGAAATTTACAAGTCAGGTTTTTGTAAGTTGTGTTTATTTGTATTTACAGACCCACAATATACACATATTTTAAAGTAATAGTAAATTGCAGGAGACGGTTTCAAACAGTTCTAAAACTACTATAATACTTTTAGTACTCTGGAGAGTGCTACGCTTCAGCATGAAAAAGGATGGGTTTTCGGGCTAGACCATTTTACTCTGACAGAGCAAGAAACCTTAGGACAATGTTAAAGAAGATTACGGGATCATTTTAATCCATTTCACAGAAATTAACAATGGCACGTTGTACAGCGGTAGCATTATTTTTAGTCACAGGCCTGAGCACTTCTTTAGTGGACTAATTGTTCTCATTGTAAACTGACTGTGAGGGGCTACTGGGAAGAGATGCAGATTGTGCTGAAGACCACAGGAGGAAGACACTTCAGCCTCTGCTTTCAGGGATGCATGTTTCCTGTCAGAGAGGAAGTTCTTTCACATGGCTTAGAGTACCATTCTGGGTACCAAGAAACAAAATTCCTGTCCATGTACAAGAGAACACTGTGCTGAGTTAATGGACCCACTGTGTGTCAGGGAAAAGGGTGCTTATAGCACCTGGGTGCTCATTGTGTGGAGACATGGTTAAGAGCACAGATCCTAGAATCAATACCAGTGGGTTTAAATTCTAATTGTGACACTTTATACTCTAAAAAATGTGGGGCAATCCTCAGGTTTCTCATCTAAAATTGGGGGAATAAATATCTGTGTCACAGAATTAAATGAGATAATATATATGAAGTGCTTGGTTAGAACAGATCAAAAAATGGTAGCCGTATTAGGTGGCAATG
Source organism: Lipotes vexillifer (assembly GCF_000442215.2). Lineage (NCBI taxonomy): Eukaryota > Metazoa > Chordata > Mammalia > Artiodactyla > Lipotidae > Lipotes > Lipotes vexillifer. The sequence continues at coordinate 1,215,099 of NW_006797031.1, read as the reverse complement.
CCTAATGAAAGAACAGAGGACCAAGAACAGACGTGGTAAGTCTTTGGTATGACATTATCTCCCAACTCTTAATTTATATCAGGAAGGAAAATGGTCAAATAGGTTTAAAGTATAGACATCAGAGCTTTTCTGCTTTGGTTTAAATCCTGGTTCCACCACTTTTTTCTTGTGTGGCCTTGGGCAAATTGTTTAATGCTTCTGAATACAGATCTGTTATGAGTAAATACAGGTAAACCATGTGTTTGCCTTAGTATTATTGTCATTTGTTTTCTACCTTTAGCCAGAAGACTTGGACTAAATATGTGACTAGTTGCCTCACCATGGAACCTGTTTATGCTATAAATACAAATCTATTTATAAAAAGAATGTGAAATCACTCTTTTTAAAAATCATATTATTATTTCATAATATATTAAAAATCAAAAATAAAGGATAAAATTGGTGTCCCCCATTTTATTGGGCACCAAATCATCACTTCAAGTCATTTCTGGAATTTTCCCTTAATACATTCAGACTCAAGAAATTAAAACAAACAAACAATCATACAAATGCAAATAACAACAGAGAAAACATCTAGTCTGTAGAGGCATAATTTTATTTTTTGCTTATACGGGAAATAGTGTCTTTCCATTTTCCCTGCGTCTACAGATATCCCAAGGATTCCTACAGTTTTAGACAAAGGGTCCTCTTTAGGTATAGCGTTCAGTGTAATTTTATACTTTCATAGGCTAAGCCATTCTGTCACAGGAACACCTTGCAATTAGATTTCTTTACCTGCTTGTGAAATGTCTCTTTTAACCTGTCATTGCTTACCAGTGGTTTTAAGATATGGACCTATGCATATAGAATCACTCAGCATTCCTCAGCGTTCTATCTGTAGTTCACAGTTTTGATTCACAGCACATAAGACCAGGATACAAGGAGTCTAGTATCAGAGTCAGGGGCACAGAATTTAAGTCTAGAAAATCGTGACTGGGGCATTTGGCATTTCTGAGCAGAAATTCCCGGGGCTCCAAAATTGTCTTCTTAAATCAACAAGAACTTGTGAAATTTGGAAATATGGCCATCTTGCTCCACATACTTCCTAATTAACTCATCAGTTTTGAATTTTACTCTTTCTTGAAGGCAATAGAAATAAAATATAACACTAGGATTTACACCATCAGCTTCATTGTGAAAACTGAGTACAAGTAAACAAATAGCACACTAATAAGCAATAATAGTATGATGTAAATAAAGACCACAGATGCATGTAAAGGTGCAAAGGAAACCCAGATGCCATGTGCTTGCAGTTCTGCTTACTGTCAGCAGACAGCACTCTCAGCATGTGGAAGTGTCAAGTTAAAGAACTCCAGGAAGAGGGAAGGCATGGGATTTCAGAATCATACTCTAGCTTGTATTTGGACCGAAGATGATGTCACATGCCTGGTGATTAACAAACTAGAGTCACTTACCTACTACTGATTTATCCTAAATATAATAACTAATTTAAATGTAAGCCTAATAATGAATAAAGAATGAGACCAAACAGAGAGATTTTATGCTCTTTATGCAGATACAATTATCAGTGTGTCCTCATTAAATAAAATCTGGGGAGTTTAGTAGTCTTTGAGCAGCTTTATTATCTTCTACTATTTGCTAGTTTAGTAATCTTGGGAAAGTTACTTAAACTGTCTAAGATTCAGTTCCCTCGTGATTAAGTGGGGATAATAATGGTACCTTCTCATTGTCATGGAGTTGGAGGATCAGCATGAAGTCTGGCACAGAGCAGACACTGACGTGGTAGCTGTTGCTGTTACTATTACTACTTGACTTTTATCTAAAGCCTCCCCTGCCCTGCCTTGTTGGAAATAGGCAGGGATATAATGAACTAAATAAATCATCAAAATACGTGGATTTCATGTGAATGTATTTTCAAAACTATTATTCTACTTTCTTGTTTAGAAAATTCTTAAAAATGAACCTCCATATAGCCATCACTCAGCTTAATCAATTATCAACATTTTTATGAATTTTGGGTTTTTTTATCCCCAGCATTATTTTTCTGGAATAATGTAAAGCAAAGGAATTAAATCATTCCACCTGCAAATACTTTAGCATTCATCTTTTTTTTTTTTTAATTCATTCACTTATTTATTTATTTTTGCTGCATTGGGTCTTTGTTGCTGCGCTGAGCAGGGGCTACTCTTCTTTGCGGTGGTTTCCCTTGTTATGGAGCACGAGCTCTAGGCGCACGGGCTTCAGTAGTTGTGGCTCGTGGGCTCTAGAGCGCAGGCTCAGTAGTTGTGGTGCATGTGCTCTGTGGCATGTGGGATCTTCCGGGGACCAGGGCTTGAACCCATGTCCTCTGCCTTGGCAGGCAGATTCTTAACCACTGCGCCACCAGGGAAGCCCCCTAGTATTCATCTTTAACCATAAGATTGTTTTAAAAACATAATCATCGTGCAAAATTGAAAATGAATTCTTAAGGTCATCTAATACAATATTTAAATGTCCATACTTGTCTAAGAAATGTCATTTTACAGTTGTTACCAGGGGTTAGGGAGTGGGGGAAATGGGGAAATGTTGGTCAGAGGGTACAGAGTTTCAGGTATGCAGGATGAATAAATTCTGGAGCTCTAATGTGCAGCAGGGTGACTATAGTTAACAATATTGTATTGTATACTTGAAATTTGCTGAGTAGATCTTAATTGTTCTCACACACAAAAGTTAACTGTGAAGGGATTGATATGTTAATTAGCTTGCTTGTGGTAGACATTTCACAGTGTATACCTATATCAAAACATCACCATGTACATCTTAATTACATGCAAATTTGTTAATTATACCTCAGTAAAGCTGGGGCAAAAAAAGAAACATTGTTTTACAGTTAGTTTATTCAAATCAGGATCCAGACAAGGTCTACATATTGCATTTGTTTGTCATGTCTCCTGACTGTTTCTTTTTTTTTTCTCTTAAAATCAATATTTTTAGAGAAATCAGGTTATTTGTCCTTTCTGATTTAGCTGTTTGCTTTCTTGTGGTATTATTTAACTTTTCTGTCCTCTGTATTTCTCGTAATTTGGTTTTAGATGTAGATATTTAATTAGATTCGGGTTAAACTTTTTTCCTTAGTCAAAAATACTTCTCAGGTGTAATTCAGACAGAGAAGGAGAAATATCACATGATATCCCTTATATGTGGAATCTAAAAAGAAATGACACGAATGAACCTATTTACAAAACAGAAACAGACTCACAGATTTAGAGAACGAACTTACGGTTACCGGGGGGAAGGATGGGGGGAAGGGATAGTCAGGGAGCTTGGGATCGACATGTACACGCTGCTATATTTAAAATGGATAACCAACAGGGACCTACTGTATAGCACAGGGAACTCTGCTCAATGTCATGTGGCAGCCTGGATGGGAGGGGAGTTTGGGGGAGAATGGATACATGTGTATGTATGGTTGAGTCCCTTTGCTGTGCACCTGAAACTATCACAACATTGTTAACTGGCTATACTCCAATATAAATTAAAAAGTTAAAAAAAAATAGTTCACAGGTGATGCTGTGCAATTTTTGTTGTATCACATCAGGAGGCATATACTGTCTGGATATCCCAAATTTAGTGGGGCTAAAATTGATCACAGGACTCAGATGGTGTCAACCTGACCCTTCATTGCAGAATTCCTTATCAATCTTTCACCTAATCATTTTAGCATCCATTGATGATTGTTGCTTAGAACTATTATTGCATTAGGGATTGCATAATAGTGAATTTTCTACTTCTGTCATTTCTTCTGCACTTATTAGCTGGAATTCTTCCGTGAAGAATTTCCCCCTCGTTAACTACTTGATAACCCTGGAAAAATAATTTGTATAGAAAAGACAAAATAAATACTTGATTTTCCCCCTTTATTTATCAATATTCTGAGTAATGAATTGCTGCACTAGAAACCTCCAAGTGGTCATTTTTATTTAGAATCACTATGAAGTTATGGATTTTATGTATTTGGTGTGTTTCAATCCATTGCAGTCATTATTCCTTTTGGTGTTCAAATTGTCCCATGTTAAGGCAAATGGGAGTCCTTTCAAGGTGGTTCCCGTTTCTTTTTTTTTTTTTTTTTTTGCGGTACGCGGGCCTCTCACTGTTGTGGCCTCTCCCGTTGCGGAGCTCCGGACGCGCAGCCCCAGCGGCCATGGCTCACGGGCCCAGCCGCTCCGCGGCATGTGGGATCTTCCCGGACCGGGGCACGAACCCGCGTCCCCCCGCATCGGCAGGCGGGCTCCCAACCACTGCTCCACCAGGGAAGCCCCCATGTCCTTTTTGACGTGACTCCACTGTTTTAAGATGAGCCTTGGACAAATTCTTGATAACTTTCTAGATTTCATCCTCCACACATTCAGCCACCACTTCTCCATCGATCCTTGATTCTTTTTAATGGAAAATGGTATTTAGAGATCACAAATTGAGCACCAGGATTGCTCATTGCTGTTGAGTTGTCATTATTTCTAATGTATCTTTTTGGTTGACAGAGTTTGTTTTGTTTCTTTTTTTTTTTTAGGGAAAAAATCATAATCAAAATCAAAATATGTATACCAATATTTCCAAATCAAATTTAAGATCATATAAGTTTTACTTGATTTCTTCAATCTGATATTTATGTTTATTTTCTCTTAAGCTGAAAAGTTTGGTTTCTAATGACATTAGCATAATTACTTACTTGTCTAATCCTAAAATACACCAATAACAGTTTCAAAATAGTAATAGTAATATTGCTACTATTAGTAAAACTAATGACTACACTTTATTTTCCCACATTTCTTTGCCACAAAATGTAACACACAAAAGCATTTTGCTTTTTTCACTTAACAATATATTTTGGGGCTTCTTTGGTGGTGCAGTGGTTAAGAATCTGCCTGCCAATGTGGGAGACATGGGTTCGAGCAACTGGGCCCATGCACCACAACTACTGAGCCTGTGCTCTAGAGCCCACGAGCCACAACTACTGAAGCCCGTGTGCCTAGAGCCAGTGCTCCACAACAAGAGAAGCCACCACAATGAGAGGACTGCACACCGCAACGAAGAGCCCCTGCTCTCTGCAACTAGAGAAAGCCCACGTGCAACAACAAAGACCCAGCGCAGCCAAAAATTATTTAATTAATTAATTTTAAAAAAGAGAAAAGAATCAAAATAAAATAAAATAAAAATTTTTTAAAAACCAGAAGAATATATTTTGATGACCACTGCATGTCATTATATAGGTTTTTTTTCAACTTTTTATACTACTTTGGACTTAAAAAAATTTTTTTATTGGAGTATAGTTGCTTTACAATGTTGTGTTAGTTTCTTCTCTACGAAAAAGTGAATCAGCTATATGTATACATATATCCCCTCCCTCTTGGACCTCCCACCCTCCCTCAAGCCTCCCCCCCCAAGCCTACCCATCTAGGTCATCACAGAGCACAGAGTGGAGCTCCCTGTGCTATACAGCATGTTCCCACTAGCTATCTATTTTACATATGGTAGTGTATATATGTCAGTCCTAATCTCCCAATTCGTCCCACCCTCCCCATCCTGCTCCCATGTCCACACGTCCGTTCTCTATGTCTGCGTCTCTATTCCTGTCCTGCAGATAGGTTCATCTGTACCATTTTTCTAGATGCCACGTATCTGTGTTAATGTACGATATTTGTTTTTCTCTTTCTGACTTATTTCACTCTGTATGACAGACTCTAGGTCCATCCACATCTCTACAAATGATCTAATTTCATTCCTTTTTATGACTAATATTCCATAGTATATTTACACCACATCTTCTTTATCCATTCCTCTATCGACATTTAGTTTGCTTCCATGTCCCGGCTATTGTAAATAGAGCTGCAATGAACATTGGGGTGCATGTGTCTTTTTGAATTATGGTTTTCTCAGGGTATATGCCCAATAGTGGGATTGCTGGGTCATATGGTAGTTCTATTTTTAGTTTTTTAATGAACGACCATACTGTTCTCCCTAGTGGCTGTATCAATTTACATTCCCACCAACAGAGCAAGAGGTTTCCCTTTTCTCCACACCCTCTCCAGCATTTTCTGTTTGTAGATTTTTTGATGATGGCCATTCTGACTGGTATGAGGTAATACCTCACTGCAGTTTTGATTTGCATTTCTCTAATAATTAGTGACATTAAGCATCTTTCATGTGCCTCTTGGCCATCTGTATGTCTTCTTTGGTGAAATGTCTATTTAGGTCTTCTGCCCATTTTTGGATTGGGTTGTTTGTTTTTCTGACATTGAGCTCCATGAGCTGTTTGTATATTTTGGAGATTAATCCTTTTTCAGTTGCTTCATTTGCAAATATTTTCTCCCATTCTGAGGGTTGTCCTTTCATCTTGTTTATGGTTTCCTTTGCTATGCAAAAGCTTTTAAGTTTCATTAGGTCCCATTTGTTTATTTTTGTTTTTATTTTCATTACTCTAGGAGGTGGGTCAAAAAGATCTTGCTGTGATTTGTGTCAGAGTGTTTTTACTATGTTTTCCTCTAAGAGTTTTACAGTGTCCGGTCATACATTTAGGTGTTTAATCCATTTTGAGTTTATTTTTGTGTATGGTGTTAGGGAGTGTTCTAATTTTATTCTTTTACATGTAGTTGCCCAGTTTTCCCAACACCACTTATTGAAGAGACTGTCTTTTCCCCATTGTATATTCTTGCCTCCTTTATCATAGATTAGGTGACCATATGTGCATGGGTTTATCTCTGGGCTTTCTATCCTGTACCACTGATCTATATTTCTGTCTTTGTGCCAGTACCATAGTGTCTTGATTACTGTAGCTTTGTAGTATAATTTGAAGTTGGGGTGCCTGATTCCTCCAGCTCTGTTTTTTTTTTTTTTTTTCCTCAAGATTGCTTTTGCTATTTGCGGTCTTTTGTGTTTCCATACAAATTGTAAAATTTTTGTTCTAATTCTGTGAAGAATGCCATTGGTAGTTTGATAGGGATTGCATTGAATCTGTAGATTGCTTTGGGTAGTATAGTCATTTTGACAATATTGATTCTTCCAATCCAAGACCATGGTATATCTCTCCATCTGTTTGTATCATCTTTGATTTCTTTCATCAGTGTCTTATAGTTTTCTGAGTACAGGTCTTTTACCTCCTTAGGTAGGTTTATTCCTAGGTATTTTATTCTTTTTCTTGCAATGGTGAATGAGATTGTTTCATTAATTTCTCTTTCTGATCTTTCAATGTTAATGTATAGAATGCAAGGGATTTCTGTGCATTAATTTCGTGTCATTCAACTTTACCAAATTCATTGATTAGCTCTAATAGTTTTCTAGTGGCATCTTTAGGTTTTTCTATGTATAGTATCGTGTCATCTGCAAATAGTGACAGTTTTACTTCTTCTTTTCCAGTTTGTATTCCTTTTATTTCTTTTTCTTCTCTGATTGCCATGGCTAGGACTTCCAAAACTATGTTGATTAAGAGGGGCAAGAGTGGACATCCTTGTCTTGTTCCTGACCTTAGAGGAAATGCTTTCAGTTTTTCACCATTGAGAATGATGTCTTTTGTGGGTTTGTCATATATGGCCTTTATTACGTTGAGGTAGGTTCCCTCTGTGCCCACTTTCCAGAGAGTTTTTTTTATCATAAATGGGTGTTGAATTTTGTCAAAAGCTTTTCCTGCATCTATTGAGATGATCATATTGTTTTATTCTTCAATTTGTTAATAGGGTGTATCACATTGATCAATTTGTGTATATTGAAGAATCCTTGCATCCCTGGCATAAATCCCACTTGATCATGGTGTATGATCCTTTTAATGTGTTGTTGGATTCTGTTTGCTAGAATTTTGTTGAGGATTTTTGTGTCTATGTTCATCAGTGATATTAGTCTGTAATTTTCTTTTTTTGTAATATCTTCTTCTGTTTTTCACTTAAAAGTATATATTGATGATCACTGCATGTCATTATATTGAGTGTTTTTTTTTACAGCTGCATTCCATTGGATGTAGGTGGATTATTTTTAATGTTTCTGACACAGACTTCACATTATTTCTCATGTTAATATCTGTTGAATGTTTATGATTATCCACATATTCTAGAAAGGTGATAATTAGACCAAAATTCCTAATAATCTGGCTAAATCAAATAAAGACAGAATGCAAAATTAGAAAAAGTGAAAACTCTCAACTAAACTTAGCTGTTTGAATACACACCAATTGAGAAAGGAAAAAAGACTCCAAAATTGTAGGGTGGGAGTAGCTAGCCTGAAAATATTAATAACCTATAGTTTTACTGCTAATTTTTAAAAAATGGCTACCATTTGTCAACACAGATTCCCTGGAAACAGAACCTCAAGCAAAAGCTTACATGCAGGGCTCCCCTAGTGGCACAGTGGTTAAGAATCTGCCTGCCAGTGCAGGGGACACGGGTTCAAGCCCTGGTCCAGGAAGATCCCACATGCCGTGGACCAACTAAGCCCGTGCGCCACGACTACTGAGCCCGCATGCCTAGAGCCCGTGCTCCCCAAGAGAAGCCACCACAGTGAGAAGCCTGCCCACCCAATGAAGAGCAGCCCCCGCTCGCCGCAACTAGAGAAAAGCCCACACACAGCAACAAAGACCCAACGCAGCTAAAAATAAATAAAATAAATAAATTTATAAAATAAAAAAAAAAAGCTTACATGCAAACACTTCATTTTGAGGAGGAGGGGTCATAGCAATCCCAGGGAAGCAGAAATGAGAGGGAAAGGGAAGTAAAGGAGGGAAGAAAGGAGAGCATAAATGGAGCATGTTTCTGAGCTGGCTTCAGCTCCACAACAAACATCACTGGTTTCATAGTGGAAGTCCTTCCGTGGGACTTCCTGCATTACTTGATTGTGTCACCTGGCCCTTGCAGGTAGTTGCTAGAGAAGCCAGAGCCTCTGTTGGTCCATTCAGACTGGTGGCAAGACACAGGGTTCTCTCCTTGTCAGCTTCTGGTGTGAGGGATCTTTGGTCTATGAGTAAGAGTGGCCATGCTTCAAGACAGCATAGTGGGTTTCTCCCACTAAGAAGCCAACCAGGCCCTGAGGCAGGTCCAGACAACCTGGAGTGGCACATGAACTGGGTCTGATTCATAATTCAAAATGAAATCATCGAAGTCTCCTGTCCTTATTCAGAAATCTTTGGTAACAAAAATTGTTTATCGCATAGAGCTAGAAAATATCTTAAGTCATCTAATATTTTTCCTTGACTTTAAACAAGATCATAAATTATTTTATTTTTGAAAATTCTGAAGGGTATTTCACAATTTCCCTCATTCTAGTGAGGGAATAGCCCATGGGAAATGGGCTATGAGCCCATTTCCCTCATAGCCCATTCTAGTATCTAAACATATCGTTTTAAACTTTAAAAAAATCAAACTATTCTACTTTAGCAACTTGGGACTTAGGTCAATTACCCCAGGCTAATAAAAATGCTAATCTTTTAAAAATTCTGAAACTTACAATACTTAGAGGGTGATAAAGAATAACTGTCTCAAACCTGGTCTGGGGTATAACTTTTGTATAACAAAATTCACAATCTTTTAGGAAGAAATCAGCATTTCTGATAAAATGTATTATAATCAAATTATGTTCAATTCTAATGGAATTAAACATTTTGAGAAACTAGCTTCTCTCACTCTCTGTTGATTATCAGGCAAAAGTTTAATCGTTTAACAAAATATTCTTTTTTTGTATTAGTGTTAACTAGTCTGTTTGTTGTTGCTGTTGTGTTTACTAAATGTCTCTAATTGGAATGAATCTTTGAATTGACTTGTTTTAGGTCTCTTGTGGCAATTTTGAAATGAAACTTCATACATGCTTATAATTAAATTATATGAAAGGCTTTTCTTGTAAGGTTCAGATATCAAATATATATAAATATTGTTGTGATAATAGACATGACTTATTTTTTCCTTAATGATTGTATGTGTGTTTATATGTGTCTTATTTTCCATCTCACTCTAATTAGCACATTATAGTGACAATGACTTTAGGAGTCTATGAGAGAGAAAAGTTCTGTTCAAAGACTGCAAACTAGCTTGAGGTAGTTCCTTGACATGTCATGGTATTAATATAGTAAATGATAATTACATTTATGTGGAAGGAAGGAGGCAGGGAGAGGGGAGGAGAGAGGGAGAGAAGGAGCTATTTCATGCAAACTTCTCTCTCTCCACCATTGTGTAACATTGTTACCTGTTTAGTAATAAGAACAACACAGGCGCTCACTAGATAGTTTTTGAATTGGTGAATGAATGAGTACCCATTGGGACTCTTAGTTACACTATTGCTTAAAGGCAAAGAGATGGAGTAGATATCCAGCTCTCTTCCTGTTTTAGGGTTCTGTGGTTTCTTTGACTACTAAAAGTTGGCTAGGTTGCAAATTTATTTTGAAGTCTTAAAAACAAAACACTTTTCAGATGAAGGGCAGGGGGAAAATATTCCTCAACGTATCCACTTTAGCACCAGGAAAGCCTAATAAATATTATCAATAATATGAATAAGCAATGTAAATTCATTAAAAACTGTGTATACCAGTAGCACTAACTTGTGACTGGAATAAGAACTTTAATTGTGCCAAATTTTATTCTTTCCCAATATTAGCTGTCCTGGTTTCAGTTGCGCACATATGAATGCAGGCGGCCGCCTTTCTGATGTGTAGTTTCTTGCACTGATGAAGAAAAACTGCTGAAGTCATGAGGCTGCTCCAAGCAGAGCCCTCACGTGAGTCATATGAAAGCTCCAGCATTGCTGACCTCTGGCAAAAAGGGAGTGAACAAGGACAGGAGAGGCAAAGGGAGAGAGGTTCAAGTGCCGGGTTTTCTCCTTGAACCTAGAAGATTATGGGCCAAGAGCTGTGTGCAAAGACTCTGCAGCCTGGATGCAGCTGCCATTGCTGTTGGGAGGGAGGCGATGCACACAGCCGTCAGAGGAGTGCTCCGGTGATGATGGAGGCTGCGATCAAGGTATTTGTATTCCAGGAGCAGCATCCTCCTCTATCCATAAACCGAGGAGTTCAGAGGCTCCCTTTCTGTAGCAGGGTCTGGTTTTCCTGCACTAGGTCTAAAGCAATAAAAAGAAAATTCTATTAAAGTCACAGAGAATTTGTGACTGTTGTTATCAAATTTGGAGATTTTCTTTTAAGCCAAAAGGAAAAAATAATCCTATGCTTTGGGCTGCATGAAACTCACTTGACTTGAAGTCGAGAAAGTTATTCTCTTGAAATCTCTAAATACTAAATTAGAGAGCTGAACCTCAAAAAGCAAGCTGCAGTAACGGTACCCTATGGATTAAAAATTTCAGTAATTAGTTCATGTTTATTAGCAATTTTATACTAGAAAATTTTTCCCCTAAAAAGAGAAATTAAGGGGATATGAAAAAAAAAGAGTGTAGGTTTAACAGAGAAAAATTTGAAACCATCCATCAAAGAAATTTAGGTTAACCTAAGTGTTTAAAGATATATTTTTAGGTGAAGAGAAAATGTTGTGTTTCAGCAGTTGATATCATTATTTTATTTATTTATTTTTTAAGGAAGTGATGTTCAGGAAAGGTGCCTTTTGGGCGTGTAGGAAGCTTGGAAAACATTTGAAGAGTTAACATCAGGCAAATAAGAAAAAGTGGTTTATGCTAGCCATTGAGTCTTGACTTTGCATAAATTTTATTCCTGCACTTTCCTTTTTCTCTAGCTAACAGACCTAAAAGAAGCATCATGTTCCATGACTTCATTTCACCCCAGGGGACTTCAGGCTGTCCGTGCCCGGAAGTTCAAGAGTAAAAGGCCACGGAGTAACAGCGATTCTTTTCAGGAAGAGGATCTGAGTCGGGGTTTTCAGTGGGTGAGTGAGCAGCTGATGTTGATCAAGAATTTAATGTGTGGGCCTCCCTGGTGGCGCAGTGGTTGAGAGTCCGCCTGCCGATGCAGGGGATACGGGTTCGTGCCCCGGTCTGGGAGGATCCCACATGCCGCGGAGCCATGGCCGCTGAGCTTGCGCGTCCAGCAAGGGGAGAGGCCACGACAGTGAGAGGCCCACGTATTGCAAAAAAAAAAAAAGAATTTAATGTGTGCTTGTCTAGAGAGGCTGGGCCTTATTTCCAGGGCAGTTACTGAGCAGACCTTCCCAAGTACATTCTGCAATGCTGTCTAATTTCTCTGGGGGAAAAAAAAAGGCAACACTAAAAAAAATGCTCTTTTCTTTCCCCCCCTCTCACTCCTCCTCATTCCCCTTATGCAGAGGAAGAGCCTCCCCTTTGGGGCAGCCTCATCTTACTTGAACTTGGAGAAGCTGGGTGAAGGTTCTTACGCTACAGTTTACAAGGGGATTAGCCGGTGAGTGACTCATTAGCTGGGAGAGACTAGAGATGCGGATCTCACCCCCAGGATTTGACATTATGAAGCCAGCTGACACAGGACAGAAGTTCGGGACCAATGCAAGACCCCATAGTCAATAGGGAAAGCCGTGATTATTGAAGTAGCCTTGAAAGAAAACAAACTTCCCCCGCCCCAGTTAAAATCAGCCCACTAATTTATCAGCTTTTCCTTTTTTTGATTCAATTCAAATTAAACTTTCTCAACTACTGACCCAAAGAACAATTACTGCTCTTCACCTGGTGGGAAGTACAGTTGATAAGGTGTCTCTACAGATATTTTCATATCCCCCACATTCAGCCCAAAACACAATGATAGAGGTTTGCAATGGCAGCCTTGAGTTTTCTCCTTCCTTCTTCCACTTGGCCTTTGTAGAAGAAACTGAAGTTGGGTTCTACAAAGTATGACATAGTACGCCAAGAATGATTAATCCTGGGTATTCTACACTTGCAATTCTACACAAAATGGCTGGAGAATAAAAAGATTGTTAATCCAGAAAGCAAGTGCCCATTTTGGCTAATAAAAACTTTGTTAAACGTATTTGAAAGATTCACGAACTCCACAGCTTTTAGTCAAGGTGGGATAGTCAGAAAGTCTGATTTCTTTAATCTGTTACTCCAATGGAGAAAAACAATGGCTCAAAGTAGTTAAATGTTCATTTTAAAAATTTAATATAAATACAAGACTATTATTTATCTTAGGACTTGTGTTATAATTTTTACTTGTTAAAGAGGATTTTGGAGGAGATAGCATTTTAAATATATTATGTAAAAACAGGATTTAATTCACTTCCATAAACTATCTTAGGTACTAAGAATATAAAAGATTTCCTTCAAGGGATTCAGCCTAGTAATAGAATGAAAAATACATTACAAATATATACCCTGTCCAAGTGCACAGAGATATATGTAACAGTGTATTAATTGCAGCAAGATTTATAATAGAAAAAGTAAAAACCTGGTTACAAATATCCATTAATGGAGGACTGGCTAAATTATCACTATATAATGAGATAGCATGCAACCATCTAGAGTATAAGATGTATGAAAAGATGCCCAATATTTTACGAGAAACAAGCAAGTTACAGAACAATATATGATCTCACTTAGAAAAAAAGCACTGTTCACGTACAAATTTGTATGTGCCTAAAGGAATCTGGAAAAATATACAAGGGATTATTAAAAGTAGCTACTTCTAGTGGTTGAAACTGGAATGGAGAAAGGTCACTCAAACTTTTCACTTTATTCTTTACCACAAAAGCATTACATTTATAATTTTAAAACATATAGAGATAGATGTCAAAACGGCATTTGATAAATTCAACATAGATTTCTAGTTTTTAAAACTCTGAACAAAATAGGATTAGAATGATAATTACTCATTATGTTGTAGAATAATTTCAAATCAATAGCCTACATACTTTTTCTTTGTAAAATACTAGAGACATCACCATTAAGTTAGAGGTAGGGCAAGACTGCCCACTATTCTCTGTTGTTAAAGATTATCATAAGCATTCTAGCCAATGCAACGAGGAAAAAAAGACTGAATATAATTTTTGTGGATTATAGAATTGTCTACCTAAAAAAACCCAAAAGAATCATTTAAGAAACTATTAGAAGTAGTGAGATAGAACAATAAGGTGATCAGTTACAAAATCAAAATATACTTATCAAAAGTTGTCTTATGTATTAGCAATAACCATTTAATAGAAAATATTGTAGGGGAAATTATTCTCAAAAAGCAACAACAAAAAAAAATCATGACAGGGCTTCCCTGGTAGCGCAGTGGTTGAGAGTCCACCTGCCCATGCAGGGAATGTGGGTTCATGCCCCGCTGGTCCGGGAGGATCCCATGTGCCACGGAGTGGCTGGACCTGTGAGCCATGGCCGCTGGGCCTGCGCATCCGGAGCCTGTGCTCCGCAGCGGTAGAGGCCCGCGTACCGCAAAAAAAAAAAAAAAAATCATTACAATAAAAAATGGGCAGGATTGGGACTTCCCTCATGGCGCAGTAGTTGGGAATCCACCTGCCAATGCAGGAGAGATGGGTTCGATCCCTGGTCCGGGAAGATTCCACATGCCGTGGAGCAAGTAAGTTTGTGTGCCACAGCTGCTGAGCCTGCACTCTGGAGCCCGCAAACCACGGCCACTGAGCCCGTGTGCCACAACTACTGAAGCACACGTGCCTAGAGCCCGTGCTCCGCAACAAGAGAAGTCATTGCAATGAGAAGCCTGTGCACCGCAGCTAAGAGTGGCCCCCGCTCAATGCAACTGGAGAAAGCCCACGCACAGCAGCGAAGACCTGACGCAGCCAAAAATTTAAAAAAAAAAAAAAGGAAGGATTTATATAAAGATTTACTAAGCGATATAAAAGACTTGAAGAAAAAGCCAGAAAGGCATTCATTCATTCTACACATATTTATTAAGCACCTACTCTGTGCCAGGCACTATTTTAGCCAATAAGGACTCATTGGAAAACAAAAGAGACAAAAATCCCTGCTCTTATAGAGTGTATGTTCTAGTGGGGGTGAGAGAGGCAATAAACAAATGAACTCTTTGACTGAGTTTGTCAAAGAGTGAAAATGCTTTGGAAAAGAATAAAACAGGGAAGAGGAATAGGGAGTGCCAGAGTGGGGTGGTGAATTACTATTTTAAATAGTGAGAGAGGAGGCCTCACTGAGAAAGGAACACTTGAACAGAGACTGACAAAGGTGAGGCATGAGCTGTGTGAGTGTGTAGTGGAAGAGAGTTTCAGGCAGAGAGAACAGCAAGTAGCAAATCCCTGAGGCAGGAGAAGGCCTGGCACTGGGCTGGGAGAATGGAAGGATGTGAGGACAGTGAGGAGTTGCAGATGCAGTAGGGCCTTATATAGGGTCTTGTAGATCATTTCAGGGACCCTTGTAAGGATATTTGGATTAGAATATCTAGTAGTACAAAGATGTCAATGATTCTGTAATTTAGAGTTTTAATGTATTCTAAATATGTTCAAAAGCTATGATAATTAAAATAGTGTAGCACAAGTATAAGACAGATCAAAGAAATATGATTTGTAAAAATCCAGAACAGTCACAAATCCAAGTATTAGTAAGATCTAATATACAATCATGGTGGCATGTCGAATCAGCAGGGAAAATAAATAAATAAATAAACAGTCCAATAAATGGAGTTGGGACGGTTGTTAGCAATTTGGAAAAGGTAAATATACAATATAAATTCCCAGTGGATTAAAGAGTTAAATGGGGCTTCCCTGGTGGCGCGGTGGTTGGGAGTCCGCCTGCCGATGCGGGGGGACGCGGGTTCGTGCCCCGGTCCGGGAAGATCCCACATGCCGCGGAGCGGCTGGGCCCGTGAGCCATGGCCGCTGAGCCTGAGCATCCGGAGCCTGTGCTGCACAACGGGAGAGGCCACAACAGTGAGAGGCCCGCGTACTGCAAAAAAAAAAAAAAAAAAAGAGTTAAATGAAAAAGGAAACATACAAGAGCTAGAAGAATAAACAGGGGAAGTCTGTGTAACTTTTGGACTGGAAAGGTCTGTCTACATGTAACACTTAAGTCAGAACCTGTAAGGGAAGATTGGACATGTCCATGGTGCCCCATCTATCCAAGTATGTTCTAGGGACCCCCCCAGTTCTGAGACACCTTAATAGAAGTTTCACTGAAACAATTACCATTGTGCAATTGACACGGGTAACCCTAGAACAAAATAAAATGTGATCCTTTATTGTAGGTGCTCTCAGCATCTTTAAAATGTTGATGTATACCATGACTTTCTAAAAAAGATGAAGAGGGCTTCCCTGGTGGCACAGTGGTTGGGAGTCCGCCTGCCGATGCAGGGGACACGGGTTCGTGTCCCGGTCCAGGAGGATCCCACGTGCCGCGGAGCGGCTGGGCCTGTGGGCCATGGCCGCTGGGCCTGCGTGTCCGGGGCCCGTGCTCCACAACGGGAGAGGACACGGCAGTGAGAGGACCATGTACTGCAAAAAAAATAAATTAATTAAAATTAAAAAGATGAAAAATTTTAAAGTATAAAGCATTTTCTAAACATATTTGAAGAGAAAAATTTAGGGTAGGGGATAGGGAGAATTTCACAGAGCTATGTTCTGGGTAAAACATTTTGGAAAATACTGAGCATCATAAAACTTTTTAAGCTTAAAATTTCAAAGATATGATAAGGCGAACAAAAGAAATTGGTGAAAAGTATATGCAAAATATTTCAATAAAAAATAGGCAAACAGGTAAACCACAAAAGAACAGAAAAGACCAATAACCTTATGAAAACTCAGTTCCACAATTATTTAAAGGAATAGAAATTAAAATGTGATAATCCTTTTTACCTACTAAATAGGCCAAAAAATGAAGATAAAAACATGCCCCGCAAAAAGAAGCCCCACATTTATGGGGATATGTCAAAGATACCTAGGAGCCAACTGAAAAAGCTCCCAAAGAGCAAAGGTGGAAAAATTTGAGCAACAAAATAAATAAAATAGTATATATTGGGTTGTAACCCAAAGTATAAAGTGACTATGAGTCCATAGTGCTGTAAATAAGTGGTTCAGTTAATTAATAAATGGGAGAGAAGAGACAAATTTTCAGATAATTTATGCAGATAACCCACCCTCAAGGTGGTGGAGCATAACTTTCCAGTGCTTAAGTGTGGGCTACTCATAGTGACATTCTCCCAAAGTTCAGTATGGAAGGGGGTGGGGGGAGAATAACTTTACAGTGAAGAAACCTGATAAGTATTACCTGAGCCAGGTGATTAAGGCCACATCAAAAGCCATAAATTTTGATGACAGTATGTACCTTTAATATGATGTGATGAAACCAAAACCCATAACTGTGGTCTAATCATAAGAAAAACATCAAAAAAATTCCATTAGAGAGGTATCCTACAAAATACTTGACCAGTACTCCTCAGAACTTTTAATGTCATCAAAAACAAGGAATGTCTGGGAAACTGTCACAGCCAAGAGGAGCCTAAAGAGACATGACAACTAAATGCAATGTGGTGTCCTAGAAGAGATCCTGGAATAGAAAAGGGACATCAGGTAAAAACTAAAGAAATCCTGGTAATCATATTGCAATATATAAATGTATCAAATCAGTTTTTTCTCTAATGTTGAACATTTCAGCTATTTCTATTTTTTTCTATTGTAACTAACACAGTGAATGATATCTTTCATGCATTTGGAATTATTGAAATCTTTGTTAAGTAACTATTGAGAAAAATTCCTGAGTGTGGTAGTTTTATGGCTTTTCACACATATGATCATGTTGCATTCCCCCAAATTTTACCAATTTACAGTGCAACCCACAACAAGCAATACAATTTTACTGCAAAAAAAACAAAAACAAAAACCCTAAAGA
The DNA here is from genome assembly GCF_000442215.2 of Lipotes vexillifer. Lineage (NCBI taxonomy): Eukaryota > Metazoa > Chordata > Mammalia > Artiodactyla > Lipotidae > Lipotes > Lipotes vexillifer. The sequence goes on along the minus strand of NW_006797031.1, from coordinate 1,197,372 downwards.
ATTCCTAATAAACCAAGTTCTTTAGTTAATAATAATGTATCAATGTTGGCTCATTAATTTTAACAAATGTATCATACTGATATAAGATGTTAACAACAGAGGAAACTGGATGTGAAGTATATGAGAATTTTCTGTACTATCTTCTCAACTTTTCTGTAACTCTAAAACTGTTCTAAAATATGAAATCTTAAAGCAACAACAACAACAAAAAACAAACAACGCTGCCCACTGTTGGTGAGAGGGTGCTAGAATGGCCAGGCTCACGACCAGTTAGTGGTGTGATCACTCTGCGGCACAATTTGGGAACATGTGTTCAAAACAATAAAAATTTGTGCACTGCATACTCTTTGATTTAGCAATTCCACCACGACCCTAAGAAAATAACAGAGGCTGTATGAAAAGATTTATCTACAAATATGAACAAATATGATCGTCCAGGCATTTTTATAATAGCCAAAAGTTAGAAACAATGTTAAAATATTTGGAATTGGCAAAATACATTGTACATATTTATATGATGAAATGTTACTATTAAATGTCAAATAATACAAGAATGACTAACAGAAAAAGTTAAATGGAGGAAAAACAGGTTCCTAATAATACGATGTGCATCCCACTGTATTAAAAATATAGTTATACTTACATTAAAATCTTCTCTGTTCTCTGGCATTTAGCTTACATCAGCAAACAGAACAATGAATAAGGGGAGAGTAAGAGATGAAGAGAGAGAGAATGGTGGGACTGGGCAGGTCAGGTAGCACCTAGGAGGCAATTGTAAGAATTTGGCTTTTATTCAGAATGAAATGTGGAGATGACGGTGGGTTTTGAGCACAGAAGTGACTTGTTTTGAGTTTCACTTTAAAAAAGATGCCCTGGGCTACTGTTGGAAGTAGATAGTAGGGGTACAAACATATAAGCAGAAAGACTGCTAGGTCATTACAGTAATTCAGATGAAAAATAAGAATGGCTCAAACAAGTGCACAAAGGGAAATAAAAGAAACAATATACATCAAAATATGAAGCTGGCTTTGTTGGGTTATTTTTTTCTGTGCTTTCCCATATTCTCCATATTTTCTGTAATAAATATGTATCACTTTGGTAAAGAGAAAACAATGGTTTGATATATACATATGACTTTTTAAACTTTTTTATTTTGAGAAAATTGTACATTTCATATACTGGAATAAATTTTGAAGGAAAGCTACTTTTGTTAAACCATCCTTAGTATAAATTGCTGCTATGGGCCATGTCAACAAATCTGTGCCCTTTCCCCCGACTCTTCTAGGATAAATGGACAACTAGTGGCTTTAAAAGTCATCAGCATGAATGCAGAGGAAGGAGTCCCATTTACAGCCATCCGGGAAGGTAAGAACAGTAGAGTGGACCCAAGAGATATTTTAAGTTTTTGATTTGATAAAAATGCATTGAGCCTATCCATTCAGCATCTAGCTTTTTTTTTTTTTTTTTTTTTTTTTTTTTTGCGGTACGTGGGCCTCTCACTGTTGTGGCCTCTCCCGTCGCAGAGCGCAGGCTCAGCAACCATGGCTCACGGGCCCAGCCACTCCGCAGCATGTGGGATCCTCCCGGACCGAGTCACGAACCCGAGTCCCCTGCATCGGCAGGCGGACTCTCAACCACTGTGCCACCAGGGAAGCCCTAGCTTTTTATATTTATAGAAGTAATGTTATAATTGCAATTTTATTCTTCACACCAGTTTTCCAAATCATTTTATTACTTATTCCTGAGGAAATTAGAATTCAAAACTATTATATTAGTTGACCCAAACTATGAACTCAGTGAGTATTTACTAAATATCTTCTGCAAGTTTGGTCCCATGCTAAGTGCTAAGGCTGTATCTATATAACCCTAGAAAAAGCCATACAAAAGAGAAAGTAAATAATATACTCACACAAATTCTCAATAAGCAGTTTGCCTGAAAAACAGTTGTTGAGATAGCATTTGAAAAACTCCTTAGGAAAACGTGTATTTTTAGTGTTATGCCTGTATTTTCTCTGAACCCTGGACAGTAGAGCAAGTGGGTGAGAAGTCTGGTGGCATCAGATAGACTTGAGCTTGAATCTTAGATATAACAGTTACTAGTGGTGTGACCATGCGTAGATTACTTTTCCTATTTAAGACTCAGTTTATTGCAGAAAGAGGATAATAATACCTATTTCACTGAGTTGTTATGAGGCTTAAATGAGAATATACATATAAAACACTAATCACAGAGTTTTATCTTCATAGTTCAACAAATGTTGGCTATTATTATTATTCCATTTTTTTTACTTTCCCTTAGTGATGTCTTGTTCACTATCAAGATAACTAACAATTTATAATTTAAAAATCAAGAAGCCAGTATAGTGAAAATAAATCATTAAAATGCAATTTATTAACCTTTTTACATAAGCCATTTGAAATAAAATGATGACAGGATTGCTATTCATTTCATCAAAAACCCAGAGAAATGGCTTCTCCCTGGTCTTTCTTTCTTCCCGTTTAACCTCTTCATCTTCCCTTCTTTATGGAGCACATCCTATATGCAGAGCATGCTGGGTGTTGTGAAGAATGAGAAGAAAAAGCCTGATCTTTGCTCTCTATCTTTTCAGTTGTAACAGAGCAGATGATTCAAGTTGCAACCAGTGTTATGATGGAGGTAACAAAGACCTTGTAAACTGAGATGAGAACAAGTCAGTCTCAATGTGGCTAATAGAGTCAATAGATTTTGAACTGAGCTTGGGAGGATGGGTCATGCAAACAGGCATGGAAAAAGGAATTCAGAAAATGAGTTTATAACTGAATTTGATTCCGTTTTCAAAAGTCTTCCAGAGCCCCTGGGAAATACATCATTTTGAATTTCTGCAGAAGGGCCAAATGGCTATCAGGTTAGCCGGGGATTCAGCCTGGTAGGATCAGGTGCATTCTGGAGGAAAGTGTGGCCTTAAGTGTTTAATATAATGGAAACTGTACTTACTGATGTATGTATTAGTGGTCCCCCTGAAAGGATAATCAGATTTAGAAAGAGATGTGTGGATAGGCTAAAGAGGATTTCTGACCATAATAGACATCCCCAGGTCACCAGCATGAGGGGAGGGTCTCTAGGCCCAGGTTCACCCTGTTCTCATGGTGTTTCCTTTGTGAGCTGAGCTTGCCTGTTGCTTCAGGCCTGCCTCGCTCAGATTTTGCCCACAGCCAACTTTTTCGGGATGACAATTGACTTTAACAGTGAAAACTTTTGCCAGTTTTGCTAACAGATGGTTCTTAACATGGTTCAGAAAAACTGGATGTGTATTGCCCTGTATGCTAAATGTTTCTTTTATTGCATATTTACCGAGGAATTGCCTCTCCATCACAGGTGTTTGCAATTACATTTAGTATTCAACTTTAGACTTTCTTGGTTTGTTTTATGGACTTACCTTACTGAATGCTTTGCTTGTTTAATATGAAAAACCACAAAGGATTTTTTTGACACATTTGTGGTTGTTAGGCATCCAGTTTCCAACAATGGATGTTTCTTTTTCCACCAGTATAAAAGCTGGGAGCCCTTCATAGAAGGGCCCTCTCCGCTCAAGAAGACATGAGGCCTCATTTGAAAACTTTGGCACTGTCCCATTTTTCCTGTAAGAACTTTAAGGATGTGAGACCAGGGAGACAGGAGGTTAAATGAGAAGGGCTGAAAGGCAAAATAAGAACAGCTGGAGTTCATTAGTTAAAATCCAGGGTCACTAGCTAAACAGACAACTGAAAGCCATGTGCAGCAAAACTAAATGAGCAATACAGACTTCTCTAAAAATCCTTGAAGTAGGAAATACTTTTCCTGAACACTTTGGTTGCTCTAATGGTATATCAGCCAAAGATTTATTGATTAGGATTTTACTACATGTACAGTCTCTCTTCATACAGGTAGAAAACATGCAGCAGTTTATTAATCTTGTCATTTGGAATACTATTTGACTGTAACATGTAATGTTATGAAATTAGCAAAAGTATGAACAGCACTAAGGAAAATACATGTGCCAGATATTTTTCATGTGTTACCTCTTTCAATCTTCTTAATAACCTTTGGAGACAGAGATTATTACGATTCCAGTACAGAGCTCTGATTCAAACAAATCTCTCTGATTCAAAAATCCATACACTCTCTTAGCATTCATTCCATGAGTATTTACTGAGCACCTATTTTGGCCAGGTACTCTGATGGCTGCTAGATACATAGCAGCAGACACAATAGGCGTGTTCCCTACCCTATTCCTCTGCTAATTAAAAAGATTAACCACCTTCATAGCAACTTAGAGAATCTTTCATAACTAGCTCTATAATTATATATTTTTTTCAAGTTTGCAAACATTTTCTTTGTTTTCTTTTTTATACATCTTTATTGGAGTATAATTGCTTCACAGTGCTGTGTTAGCTTCTGTTGTACAACAAAGTGAATCAGCCATATGCATACATATACCCCCATATTCCCTCCCTCTTGAGCCTCCCTCCCACCCTCCCTATCCCATCCCTCTAGGTGGTCACAAAGCACTGAGCTGATCTCCCTGTGTCATGAGGCTGCTTCCCACTAGCTATCTATTTTACATTTGGTAGTGTATATATGTCCATGCCACTCTGTCATTTTGTCCCAGCTTCCACCTCCCACCAACCCCCCTCATGTCCTCAAGTCCATTCTCTATGTTTACATCTTTATTCCTGCCCTGCCACTAGGTTTATCAGTACCATTTTTTTTAGATTCCATATATGTGTGTTAGCATACAATATTTGTTCTTCTCTTTCTGACTTACTTCACTCTGTATGACAGACCCTAGGTCCACCCACCTCACTATAAATAACTCATTTTCGTTTCTTTTCATGGCTAATATTCCATTGTATATATGTGCCACATCACGTATACCTAAACGTTTCGATGGACGTTTAGGTTGCTTCCATGTCCTGGCTATTGTAAATGAACATTGTGGTACATGTCTCTTTTTGAATTATGGTTTTCTCAGGGTATATGTCCAGCAGCGGGATTGCTGGGTCATATGGTAGTTCTATTTTTAGTTTTTTAATGAACGACCATACTGTTCTCCCTACTGACTGAATAAACTTACATTCCCACCAACAGTGCAAGAGGGTTCCCTTTTCATCAAACCCTCTCCAGCATTTTTTGTTTGTAGATTTTTTGATGATGGCTATTCTGATCGGTGTCAGGTGATACCTCATTGCAATTTTGATTTGCATTTCTCTAATAATTAGTGACATTGAGCATCTTTTCATGTGCCTCTTGGCCATCTGTATGTCTTCTTTGGTGAAATGTCTATTTAGGTCTTCTGCCCATTTTTTAATTGGGTTGTTTGTTTTTTTGATATTGAGCTCCATGAGCTGTTTGTGTATTTTGGAGATTAATCCTTTGTCCATTGTTTCATTTGCAAATATTTTCTCCCATTCTGAGGGTTGTCTTTTCATCTTGTTTATGGTATCCTTTGCTGTGTAAAAGCTTTTAAGTTTCATTAGGTCCCATTTGTTTATTTTTGGTTTTATTTTCATTACTCTAGGAGATGGGTCAAAAAAGATCTTGCTGTGGTTTATGTCAGAGTGTTTTTCCTACGTTTTTCTCTAAGAGTTTTGTAGTGTCCAGTCTTACATTTAGGTGTTTAATCCATTTTGAGTTTATTTTTGTGTATGGTGTTAGGGAGTGTTCTAATTTCATTCTTTTACATGTAGCTGTCCTGTTTTCCCAGCACCACTTATTGAAGAGGCTGTCTTTTCTCCATTGTCTGTTCTTGCTTCCTTTGTCTTAAATTAAGTGACCATATGTGCATGAGTTTATCTCTGGGCTTTCTATCCTGTACCATTGATCTATATTTCTGTCTTTGTGCCAGTACCATAGTGTCTTGATTACTGTAGCTTTGTAGTATAATTTGAAGTTGGGGAGCCTGATTCCTCCAGCTCCGTTTTTTTTCCTCAAGATTGCTTTTACTATTCATGGTCTTTTGTGTTTCCATACAAATTGTAAAACTGTTCTAATTCTGTGAAGAATGCCATTGGTAGTTTGATAGGGATTGCATTGAATCTGTAGATTGCTTTGGGTAGTATAGTCATTTTCACAATATTGATTCTTCCAATCCAAGAACATTGTATATTTCTCCCACTGTTTATATCATCTTTGATTTCTTTCATCAGTGTTTTATAGTTTTCTGCGTACAAGTCTTTCGCCTCCTTAGTTAGGATTATTCCTAGGTATTTTATTCTTTTTGTTGTGATGGTAAATGGGATTGTTTCCTTAATTTCTCTTTCTGATTTTTCATTGTTAGTGTATAGGAATGCAAGAGACTTCTGTGCATTAATTTTTTTTTTTTTTTCCTTGCGTTATGCGGGCCTCTCACTGTTGTGGCCTCTCCCATTGGCGGAGCACAGGCTCCGGACGCGCCGGCTCAGCGGCCATGGCTCACGGGCCCAGCCGCTCTGCGGCATGTGGGATCTTCCCGAAACGGGGCACGAACCCGCGTCTCCTGCATCGGCAGGCGGACTCTCAAGCACTGCGCCACCAGGGAAGCCCATTGCCAGAGATTTCTGTGCATTAATTTTGTATCCTGCAATGTTACCAAATTCACTGATTAGTTCTAGTAGTTTTCTGGTGGCATCTTTAGGATTTTCTATGTATAGTATCATGTCATCTGCAAACAATGACAGTTTTACTTCTTCTTTTCCAATTTGCATTCCTTTCATTTCTTTTTCTTCTCTGATTGCTGTGGCTAGGCCTTCCAAAACTATGTTGAATAATAGTGGCGAGAGTGGACATCCTTGTCTTGTCCCTGATCTTAGGGGAGATGCTTTCAGGTTTTCACCATTGAGAATGATGTTTTTTGTGGGTTTGTCATATATGGCCTTTATTATGTTGAGGTAGTTTCCCTCTATGCCCACTTTCTGGAGAGTTTTTTTTTTTTTTTTTAAT